>NC_063208.1:2230612-2240612 GCF_017589495.1 Alosa alosa
CACACACACACACACACATCCACACAAGCACACACCCAACCCTGCACCCCAGTGAAACCTTATCCACTTGAAAGCCTTTTTGGTCTTAGAAGTTTCTGCAGCAGCTGCAGATTTGTTTTTCTGTTCTTTTCCTTGTGTAAGCAACAGTTGGTATCACCTTTCACTCATGTCAACTGATCTGATGCAGTTATGGAGCTAATTATATAATAACATAACAATTGAGGGTAAAGCAAGGTCACTGGCTTCTCCAGGTAACTTATCCAGGTAACTTCTCCAAGTACGCTGGCTTATCGAGGTAACTTATCCAGGTACGCTGGCTTATCCAGGTAACTTATCCAGATACGCTGGCTTATCCAGGTAACTTATCCAGGTATGCCGGCTTATCCAGGTAACTTATCCAGGTATGCCGGCTTATCCAGGTAACCTCAGGATTAACGGCAACACGGAAACAATGATGGTCAGTAGAGATCAGCAGGCCCCTCCCAGAGTCACCTGGAGAAATAGAGCTCGCTTCATAGTCCACCCCTCTGGCCAGTTAGACTGAGGTCATTAAGCAGGTCTTCCCAACCATAAGTGCGCATGAACCGGGGCCATTCGACTTCTGATGCTGTCACCTCTCGACTGTACAGTGATCTCCCGACCTCTCAACTACACTATGACTTCTTGACTGTACTTTGACTTCTTGACTGTACTTGACATTCCGACTGCGCTTGGCCTCTGGACTGTGCTGTGACCTCAGGACTGTGCTGTGACCTCGGACTGTGCTGTGACCTCCCATTTGTGCTGCTTGACAGTCTCAGCCTCACGCTATGACTTCTTAACTGTGCTGTGACCTTGACTGTGCTGTGACCTCGGCTGTGCTATGACCTCTCCCGACTGTCCTGTGACCCTTGACTGTGCTGTGACCTCCCGACTGTGCTACTGACCTCCTGACTGTCCTGGGACCTTGTTCTTTGACCTCGGACTGTGCTGTGACCTCCGGACTGTGCTGTGACCTCGGACTGTGCTGTGACCTTGACTGTGCTGTGACCTCCGGACTGTGCTGTGACCTCCGGACTGTGCTGTGACCTCCGGACTGTGCTGTGTGCTGTCACCTCTCGACTGTACAGTGATCTCTCGGACCTCTCAACTACACTATGACTTCTTGACTGTACTTTGACTTCTTGACTGTACTTGACATTCCGACTGCGCTGTGACCTCTGGACTGTGCTGTGACCTCCGGACTGTGCTGTGACCTCCGGACTGTGCTGTGACCTCCCGACTGTGCTGTGACAGTCTCAACTACGCTGTGACTTCTTAACTGTGCTGTGACCTTGACTGTGCTGTGACCTCCCGGCTGTGCTATGACCTCCCGACTGTCCTGTGACCTTGACTGTGCTGTGACCTCCCGACTGTGCTATGACCTCCTGACTGTCCTGGGACCTTGACTGCGCTGTGACCTTAACTGCACCCCTCTGTCTCAGGAGGGTCCCCCGGGCACTCACCCGTGATTCACTAAATGGGCCGCAACGAAATGAGTCAAGTTTGAAAAAAAAAAAAAAAAAAATGTGTTTATTGGATATTCATAATCCACAGACCTTAGGGTTTAAAACAAGGGGTCGTTTGTTAAATTCAAATGTGAACGCTATCCTCATCTCAGCAAAAAAAAACAGGTTTTGAGAAAATCAGCTTTAAAAGTTCGTACTACACAGCGCAGCTTCTAAATGCTCCATTCACGCAGGCGGTAAACTTCAGGCATTCGTATAACTTGTGAGGTAGGCTAGCCTATGTTCTATCAACTTCTGAAGATGACAAGGACAAAAAAAGCTTAATGCATAGCCTAATGTTTTTATTTTTATATAGGATCTAGTCAGCAACAACTGTTTAGGTGGCTGTTTCTTCTCCTAAATCTCTTGGCTAAAATAGAACATTTCTTCAGAATAATTACTAGTGGATATCCTATGATGACTTCTTGAAGAGGCCAAAAGCCAAAACACGAAGTTATCAGACCAAAGAAAATGGAAACTTTCCTGTTCTCACCTAGGCCTTCAGCAAGCGTCTAAACGAGGAAGAAAACTTGAATGCCCAGCCTACACATTTGGCCTTCAAAATCATATTTTAGGTCGTTTTAAAGTAAGATACGTCTATGAGTGATAGATAAGAGGTAAAGGAATGTGTTTGTAGTGAAATTAGAAAATGCGTAATTTTGTCATTTTTGACCCTCGCTGCATTCAAATCGCTATATCTCGACCCTCGCTGCATTCAAATCGCTTTATCTCGAAATGGATTTCTGTGACGCAAGATTTCGTCGTGGCACGCCCCAAATGGAGAACTCAGATTCACTATCAATTCACTACTCAGTTCATATTCCCTATCGATTCAACACTGATTCACTAAATAGAAAACTCAAGTTCACTACTCGTATTCAACTCATTTTCACTATTGATTCACCTCTGATTCACTATACCGGGACATGACATAGACCTGTATTACGACATAGAAGTGTATTAATTTACTATCTATACACATAATATGGTGTACTAATTTACTATCTATACGCATATAAACGCATATAATGGTGTATTAATTTAATATTTATATGCATGTATTTACTATTTATACGCATGTTACTATTTATACAAGGATACAAGGAAGTGTATTGTCACATGCATATAGTTACTGGATGTAAGAAATGCAGTGAAATTATGTCTGGTGTCAGCCTATTTGTGCATTAATGGGAGGGGGGGGGTAATAATCTAATAAACCCCTCTTCTAAGTGCAGTAGAAGAGGGGTTTATTAGATTAAGTGGCAAGGGCTGCATAAGAAAGGTGGGGGAGGATTGGGATTGGGTGGGGCACCAACAAGGAGCACCCAAGAGCAACAGGGGCAAGGAAAAACTCCCTTACCAAGGAAGAAACCTTGGGCAGATCCACGGCTCAAGGGGCTAACCCAACTGCCAGGGGTCTTGGTGTGTGTGTTGGGGGGATGACAAGGGAGATGGGATAGTGTGCTGTGTATGTGGGGAGAGGGCAGTGTGCAATATGTGTATAGAAAGGCTAGGCAATCAAGGACATGGGTAGATAGATGGAGGAGAAATCAAAAATAATAAATAAAAAGTTCTATGGAGATGTGCAAAAGTTGGAGAAAGTCAGATATGTGTGTGTGTGTGTGTGTGTGTGTGTGTGTGTGTGTTTTGACGTGTGATGAAATAAGAAAATAAATAAAAGGTCTATAGAATAGGGAGAGGGATGTAAAAGTGCTAAAAGTCATGCAGGTGTGTGTGTGTGTGTGTGTGTGGGGGGGTCATGAGTGCTGAGGAGTGAATGAGTGCAAAGTCAGTATAGTGTGAGTTCAGAGTTCGGATGGCCTGGGGATAAAAACTTCACCTGAGTCTCTCAGTTCTGGCACACATAGGCGTCTTCTTGATTTCAGCGGTAGGAATAATCCATTGTTATGATGAGAAGAGTCCTTCAGAATCTTTTGGGCTCTTAGGAGTGTAGTGTTAATTTTGTCACCTATTTTTAATTTAGTCCTAGTCTTAATCTTGTGACGAAATCTCCTTTTTAGTCTTTGTCATATTTAGTCATTCAAATATCATTTTTGTTAGTCAAGTTTTAGTCGACTAAAAGTCTCGTCATTTTAGTCTAGTTTTAGTCAAAAGAAAACTAAAGGTATCTTAGTCTTAGTCAGTTTTAGTCAACACATTTTAGTCTTTTTTATAACAAATTATTTCTGATTACCATTTGAGTCAAATAGTGTTTCACACATCTCAATTTTCAACAATATTGTGTGTCCACAGGGCTACTCGTCAGTTATAATTACTCATTCTGATTTTTTGTCAGTCAGTATGTTTACATGCACAGGTAAGTCGAGCTTCAGTTATAGCTCGGCTGGGATTTGACCATAGACAGTAAAAGATTTGACTGGACCACTGTCATATTCAGTAGACCAGTGTTTCTCAAAGTGTGGTCCGGGAATCACTGGTGGTCCAAAAAGCTATGGCGTGGCAAAATATAATATAGATGAGTTGCTTGCAATATTGAACCAACTTGTATGTAAAAACAGTTCTACAACACTGTCTATGTAAGATATGCCAGTTTAAATCATACAGTATGAATCCACACACAATAAGCAAAGTGCAAAGACAATAAGCAAGGTGGTTCAGTGAGTAGGCCTATAGTGTAGACTAATTATAGGCTACTGTTGAAGTAGGTATAATCTTTTTTTTTTTAGCTAGGGTTAGTTAAGTGGTCCTGAAACTGAAAAAGTTTGAGAAACACTGTCGTGACCAAAGTATTAATGTTTTACTCCGCCTCGCTAGATGGCGATATATGTAAACACAACACATTCCCCAAACAGACTCTCCATCTTAGCCATAGCTAACTTGCTAGCTTAACTTTCCATATTAGCTTACTTGCTAGCAAACTTTGCATCATCAGTCTAACTAGTTAAATAGTTGACATTACATGATGAACATTTTTCAGATGGACATTCTGGGGGATGTTAATTTGTATGAGAGAAGCTTCAACTTCTGGGTATGTAGCATTGTGGCATAAAGCTTAGGTAGTTATCTTGCTAACTCTAGCAGAAATCTCCAGTGTTCTTGTTCCATGTAGTTTTAGGTGTTGCAGCCACAGGGTTGCAGCAACAGCACGTGACTAGCCTACAGGAAAGCTGTTAGCGTATGAACTCATTCGAATATTTTGAAAACGTAACAGCTAGATATTCTGTCTTCTCATTTTGTAGACGAAAATGAAGAGAGATTTTATCTTAGTTTTAATTTCATGCAAAACATTTTAGTCTCGTCTTTTTTCGTCAACAATAATGCATCTTAAGATAGTCTTAGTCAGTGTTTCAGGACATTACTGCCGTCTCGTCATCGTCTCGTCTTAGTCATGAAAAAAAAGGTTGTTGACGAACATATTTCCTCTTGTCTCGTCTGACGAAATTAACACTATAGGAGTACTCTTCTGGAATAGATATCTTGTAGAGCAGGGAGTTTACTATTGTATACGCATGTATTTACTATTTATACGCATGTGTTTACTATTGTATACGCATGTATTTACTATTTATACGCATGTGTTTACTATTTATAATGCATGTATTTACTATTGTATAATGCATGTATTTACTATTTATCATGTGTTTACTATTGTATAATGCATGTATTTACTATTTATAATGCATGTGTTTACTATTGTATACGCATGTATTTACTATTTATAATGCATTTACTATTTATACGCATGTGTTTACTATTGTATACGCATGTATTTACTATTTATACGCATGTGTTTACTATTGTATACTCATGTATTTACTATTGTATACGCATGTGTTTACTATTTATACGCATGTATTTACTATTGTATACGCATGTGTTTACTATTGTATACGCATGTATTTACTATTTATACGCATGTATTTACTATTGTATACGCATGTGTTTACTATTTAGACGCATGTGTTTACTATTTATACGCATGTGTTTACTATTTATACGCATGTATTTACGGTCGCACTTTACTTGGATAGCCCGCCCACAAACTATCTACAGGTGCTCAGATCATCAACAAACTAACTGTTGACCCTCACAACAATTTATGGTGGCGTTTAAAGTTAGGGGTTGGATTTGGTTATGATGATGTTCAGTAAGTTACGCAATGCTACACACTAAATGTGATCTCTACTCACGTCCTGCTGTTCTCTCCAGCCCCCCAGAGGCCGTCCGGCGCCGCCGCCCGTGGCCGAGGACCTGCAGGCGTCCGGGGCAGTGCCTGCGCAGGAGTGGCCCCCGAGCCCGGCGCACGGTAGTGGAGGCGATGCGGCGGCGGTGCCCTCGCTGCCCGAGCTCCTGGCAGACGTGCCGTTCGCGCTGGCGCCGCACATCCTCGCCGTGCAGACGGGCCGGCCCGCGCTGCTGCTGCCCGACCTCGTCCTCAACGGCGACATCAACCACAACCTCGACAACTTCCGCTACGACTTCACGCTGGAGAACTCTGTCCTCAATGAGCCCTGAGGGATGCTGGGAGTCAGCCGATAGTCAGCCGGAACTGACTGCAACCACCTCCCCTCCCACCCCCTCCACACACACACACACACACACACACGCACGGACACACACACACACACACACATACACGCACACACACGGACACATGCTGTACACACACATACATACACACATACACACACACACACACACACACACACATACACGCACATGGACACGCACGCATGCACGCACACACACCACACACACACACACACACACACACACACACACACTCACGCACGCACACGCGCGCACACCCTCTCAGCCGTCACCAGTATGTTGTCCAGTGACCTGCTGGCTCCTCTGAAACACCTGTGTTTACCTGTGTTTACCTGTGTTTACCTGTGTTTACCTGTGTTTAAAACACCTGCCTATTTGCCTGTGGTTGATTTAGCTGCGTTTTCTTAACCTGTGTTTCATGCTCCTGGTTGGTTAATCTGCTCAGGAAAAAAAAAGGTTCTCCTCCTTCTCCTTGGTGGCTGTTGGTAGCTGCAGTAGCAAAGGCCTGTGATGTGAGCAGTGGTTCTTGGTACTTTATTGCAGCAGGAGGAACCTCCAGAACTCCACTGGTTCATCAGATCTCTCAGGAACAGGAAGGCCTGTCAGAAGCTCAGGAGTGGGCAGAGCTTCAACACTACTCCAGTGGAATCAGGAAGCCTCTGAAGAGATGGGAACCTGATGTTTGGTGATGCGCTTTCCAGCTAAAAGGCTTTTTCTAATGGGTCTATGGACGATTGCATGTGTCTCTATCCAAGTGCAACACAGTTAACCAAATAACTCCTATATACTTCCAAAAGTAATAAACCGTTTCTTTTCTTTGACCTTCATCTCGCCCCTCTGTACTGTGCAGTGGGTAGCAGGGCCAACGTTATCATGCAAATGTTTTCATAAAATGTGGTGCAGTGGCCTCGGTAGGAATGGACTTTCAGCCTATGGTAGTGGCCGCAGTTTGCTAGGGTAATAAAGCCACACGGTTTGTACTGGACAGGTATGATATGTAGCCCATGTAGGCCACTTAGAGCTGTGGCCAAGTGCAGGTATGATATGTAGCCCATGTAGGCCACTTAGAGCTGTATGATAGTGCAGGTGTGATATGTGTGGCTGGAGGAGCAGTTTGAGACCCTACTGTTGCATGTTTTTTGTTTATTTGCTGTTTGTGTGTATTTTTGTGTGATTTTGTAGGCTCGGTTGCCTCTGTTGTCTTAATGTAGTCTGGGCTGGTGTGTATGTTGAGTTTCAGGAGTCGTGATTGTACTACTGTGTGACTATGGTGTGATGTCGTTGTGACCTAAGCCAATGGAAAGAGACACATGAGTCTGATCAATGCTGATGCTGACTTTATATAAACATGACGACACTGTGTTGCTGATTCGTTCGAGTTTCGATTTGAGTTTTTTTTGTTTTTTTAGTATTTTGCCCCAATTCAGTTTAGTCCCCAAGTTCTAGAAAATGTTAAAGAGAATGCATGTACTCTTAGTGTGCTTCAAGTGTACTTTGTCTGTATGTTACAGCTCCTCTGGTCCTGTTGTCATGAAATATCATCCTCCATCGTTCAGCGTTGAGAAAGAGGATGAACTGTGTGAATGGTTCTGTCCAGTTGCTCCCCATATGATCCAGTTGCTCCTCATATGATCCATTTCCTGTCCCATATGATCCAGTTGATCCCCATATGATCCAGTTGCTGTCCCATACGATCTATTTCCTGTCCCATATGATCCAGTTGCTCCCCATATGATCCATTTCCTGTCCCATATGATCCAGTTGCTCCCCATATGATCCATTTCCTGTCTCATCCATTTCCTGTCCCATATGATCCATTTCCTGTCCCATATGATCCAGTTGATCCCCATATGATCCAGTTGCTGTCCCATATGATCCATTTCCTGTCCCATATGATCCATTTCCTGTCCCATATAATCCAGTTGCTGTCCCATATCATCCAGTTGCTCCCCATATGATCCATTTCCTGTCCCATATGATCCAGTTGCTCCCCATATGATCCATTTCCTGTCTCATCCATTTCCTGTCCCATATGATCCAGTTGATCCCCATATGATCCAGTTGCTGTCCCATATGATCCATTTCCTGTCCCATATGATCCATTTCCTGTCCCATATAATCCAGTTGCTGTCCCATACAATCCAGTTGCTGTCCCATGTGATCCAGTTGCTGTCCCATATGATCACCATATGCCTTATGAACTTATCAGCCCAAGTGCACTTTATGAACAAAGATTTTTTTTTGCCTGTTCTATTTATTGTACAGTACACATCTAATGATGAAGACAGTTGCCCATTTGTTTATTTGATGTTTCACTGACTTATTTTACAAAACTTATTTTATCAACCCTTAAAGTGGATCCAAAGTCACCAATGTTGTACTTTGATAATGAAATAGTCTTGTATTTTATTAAACCATTTTAAAAGAGCTTTGTTATTATTGAATCTGTTTTTTTTTTTTTAATTAATATTACTGTTTGTGTGTGTGTGTGTGTGTGTGTGTGTGTGTGTGTGTTTCTCTTGCAGCTCTTCAATGAAGCCATTTTTTATCTCATCGTTGAGATCAATAATGTACATTTTAGCTAAACCTTTCAATAATCAATTTGTGTTAATGCCACAACTTCCAGTATGGAATCCCTTGATGCAGAACTGTCAAGTTAACTACTAAATCTTTCGGAGTTCACACTATGTAAACTTCAATGAATCCATTGGCTCATAGCAATCAATCACTGCCATCGGACCAATACATGATTCTGCCATATAACCTCTGCACCAATCACAACCTCACAAAGGGCCGTAGTATCCCGCCCCCGGCTCTGGGCCAGTAGTTGTGTTGATGCCAGTTTGGTCACTAGGAGTAATGCTGGGAGAGAGGGGTGCCGAGACTGCCGACTCAAGGGACCAGCACTTTATTCTGCCAAAACTTTAAAATCTTTTCGTTTTCGTGGGATACTCTTATTTTAGCACCAAACTACGCCTGGAAGTTGCACGTGACAGCGTGGGTTCGATAGTAGACCAAACCGAAGTTATTTCGAGAATATTTTGACAGACAAACATGTAGCCTATCAAGCTAACGAACAGCTAACGTTAACTCGAAAACAGTTCTTAACTGTCAATTTACAACCAGTTGTGAAGAAAATCCGATGTCCTGAATACTTGTAGAACTGTTTCTAGTGGTTTTCCAGGCGAACACTTTCAGGGATTTTTAAGAAGTGTTTGTTAAGTTTTATTATTTCCGTTCGTTGATTTATAGCGTTTCTGCATACTTTACAAATTCGTAAGTAACGCTGTAGTGTCAATCATGTCAGCATCATCTGCGAGCTCAAGTCATTACCAGCAGCAACAGCGGGGTAACGTCAAACGGAGCAACGACGGGTCCCCCACCTCCTCCTCATCGACCCCCGGTGGCAGCTACAATAACAACAACAGCAGCAACAGCATCCCCAGCCGGCTGCAACCCATCCGCGCCACGGTGCCCTTCCAGTTATTGCGTGGAAATCAGCAGAGCCCAACCCGCTCCCCTTCCTCCTTTTCAGTCGGGAGTCTCACAGGACCGACGTCTCCCAGCTGCTCCAGTCCAACCAGTCCAACGCTGCTGCTCGCCAACCCGGCTGGTAACGGCTCGGTTGACGGCCGGCTGTTCGCCCGACAGAGACCTTCTCCGCCGGACAACTGGGGCTCGCCAGAGCTGTGTCCAAACTCGCCGGTCTTCAGAGGTATCGGATACGATGAAAGTCGAACCGTTTGTTTTTCATTTTCTGCATCGCTTCTTGCTGACGAGCTAGCAGGCTAGGCTATTTAATTGGGTCAACCATCGGTGGGCTCGTGCCTGTCAAGGATACAACGCATTAGCCTTTATTTTGCAAGGAATAATATTTCTGTAGACAGTGTCAGTATCTTTAGATAATGTTATTTAATATGTTGGACATTTTGAAACGTGCCAGGTGTATATTCTGGTGCGTT
>NC_063208.1:2248112-2310612 GCF_017589495.1 Alosa alosa
CTGGCTTGGGGTTCTGGCTGCTCTGTGCTGTTCAGCCCCCACTCACACACGTACACACACATATATAAACAGACACACACACACTCACACGCACACAAATACACACACACTAGGGGTGGGCGATATATATCGTCTGCGATAATATCGTGATTGTTGTTTTAACGATGTGCAAATTGACATTATCGAGTATTTAAATTACTTATGGGGGAAAAACACTCGAAATCACGCATTGAAGACTCATACATTCACAGGAGGTTTAGACTATGAGGGAGAAGCTCCTGGCTGCAGCAGAGCAAGTGTCACGTGATCACTAGTGGGTCACATCGTTGTCACACGCACGCCTAATGTTTATTTTGTGCAGGGAGAGTAGCCTCAAAGATTGTTAAGGCGCCTTAACAATCTTTGGTAGCCTACTTTGGATTTTATGCGGCTACTTCTGTTCAAGTAGCATTGATGAGACAGTCACGTTTTTTCCTACACTGTATTATATGGAGAGAAAACATTAGCCTTTGAGTATTTTAATAGTTAGTTGTAAACAAAGAACTATTCTCATGTAACTCTTTTGTAAATGGACTGAAGTTCGCTCTAAACATCTACGTTTGCCGATTATGCTAACCGTTAGCATCTCTATGGGATTTCTCATATACATTAGCCATAAGCTAACGCACTAGTTTCTATTCTGTAACTTGGAATGCTAGCCTACATGATTGCTCTTAAACAAAACATCGAAGGATATAACTGAGATGTACAGATTAGGCCTATTCATCTTCTCTAATGTAACTGGCTAGACCATGTCATTGCGACACACACAAGTCGGGGCAGAATTGGAAATGTGTCTAGTGACAATGCATTGGTTGATTTGTTTACAAAGTCACAGGTTAGGTTATTGGTTATTATTGTAATGATGCTATTCATAAATAATGAGCTGTAAAGTAACTTAGACTTTAACAAAAACAATTTTTTAAAGGATATCGACTAATTATCGTTATCGTCAAAATCACAAAAAATATCGAGATATTATTTTTTGTCCATATCGCCCACCCCTAACACATACACGCGCCTCAGCCTTGTCCACTCCTGGTTACACACACTTACACCTGCACACACACATATATAAACCCCTTACAGACACACACTCACAAACACAAACCCACACACACACACACACACTCCTACTCCTCAGCTCTGTCCACTCCTGTCTGGACACACATTCATGTACACACATAAATCCCTCTCATACTCACAAGCACACACACACACCTCAGTCCTGTCCACCTCTCCTGGTCTCCAGTCCAGCCCACTCTGGGTGTGTGTGTGTGTGTGTGTGTGTGTGTGTGCAGCCCTGGCTCTTCCCTCTCTGGGTCTCTGGGTGTGTGTATGTGTGTGAGTGTGTGTAGCCCTGGCTCTTCCCTCTCTGGGTGTGTGTGTGTGTGCAGCTCTGGGTCTCTGGGTGTGTGTGTGTGCAGCTCTGGGTCTGTGTGTGTGTGTGTGTGTGTGTGTGGGACGATTTCTTGTCTTAATGAAGGAAGGAAGAAGAGAGCGGCAGTAGCAGCTGAAAGACTGAGGGCCAGATGTGCCCACTTCAGTGTGTGTGTGTGTGTGTGTCTCTCTGGGCCAGATGTGCCCACTTCAGTGTGTGTGTGTGTGTGTGTGTGTGTGTGTGTGTGTGTGTGTGTGTGTCTCTCTCTGGGCCAGATGTGCTAACGCTTTTGCGCCCACTTCAGTGTATATGTGTGTGTGTGTGTGTGTGTGTGTCTCTCTCTCTGGGCCAGATGTGATAACGCTTTTGCGCCCACTTCAGTGTATATATGTGTGTGTGTGTGTGTGTGTGTGTGTGTGTGTCTCTCTCTCTCTCTGGGCCAGATGTACTAACGCTTTTGCGCCCACTTCATTGTATGTATGTGTGTGTGTGTGTGTGTCCCTCTCTCTCTGGGCCAGATGTGCTAACTCTTTTGCGCCCACTTCAGGCGTATTTGTTTTGCAATGTGCGTGTAAAATCATTGCGATGTATGTACAAACAGGCCGCAATGATGTAAAAGCGCAAACTGCCTGTCGCGGGAGCTGAAAGTGGCAGATTGCGATTGTCATGTCATGCAAATGCATTCATGGGAGGATCAGGGGAAAGTGGGAGTTTAAGCGTAAAAAGATGGGAGGGGAAGAGTAAAGAGCCTAGTTATGTATTCAGCGGTATGTACTAAGACTGCTCCTGAAAAGCTTACCGTCTATTCTAGCCTAAATACTTCCGCCTTTGTAAAAGCAGGTGTTAATCAAATTGCAGTTCAATCGTCAATAAGAGAACCTTTCAAAGGCAACAGAATCGCTATTTAGAGCACCAGTTTTGTAAGTCTTTGTACTATCAAAAGCAACATTAACTTTCATTGGCCTTTCGAATGTCTTACTTTCACTTTCACGTCCTTCACTTAAACTTTCCTACTTGCTAGATTTGACCAATCTTCCATAGCCTACATGCACAAGTAGTTTGAGTAGAACTACTGATCTTCATTATCTCCCTGCTTGTTGACATCTTATCATGTATGGTATTATTTCATGATTGCTAAACATTTGATTCTTTTTGATGTGGTCATCAGTTAACTTCATTCAACTGCGCTTGTATGTAGGCGCTGCCATTCAGTTGTGGACGTTTGTAAATTGTGTTTATGGGCGGAGAAAGCCGCAGTTTACACTAAGGATTGAACGATTGATAAATCTGTGAAACTTGGGTCTGACAGCCGTTAAGCAATCTCTTGGTGTGTCCATGGCTGATAACGCTACGTTAGCAAATGTACATACATCTGGCCCTCAGAGGGATACGCTGTTGCAAGGTGTGAATGCCCAGGGAGTTTTCACAGGTGTGTGTGTGTGTGTGTGTGTGTTTGTTTGTTTAAGGCCCCCATCCCAGAGGACAGGTGTGTGTGTGTGTGTGTGTGTGTGTTTGTTGGTAGGTAGGTAGTTAGGTATCAGATTGTCATGGCAATGTGTGGGTATTACTTCTGCTATTCTTTATTGTATTTAAAGTGTGTTTGTATGTGTGTGCGGGTTGTGTGTGCGGGTTGTGTGTAGGTTGTTGGGTTGCAGGTGGTGTGTGTGTGTAGGTTGTGTGTTTTGCGTGCTGGAAGTGTGAGTTTGAGCTTGAGCAGGTTGTGTGTGTGTGTGCAGGTGTGTGCGCAGGTGTGTGAGTTTGAGCTTAAGCAGGTGGTGCGTGTGTAGGTTGTGTGTGAGCGTGCTGCAGGTTGAGTGTGTGACCCTACTCTGCACTCTGTGTGAGCGTGCTGCAGGTTGAGTGTGTGACCCTACTCTGAACTGTAATCTGGGTGGTGTGGCAGAGCCAGTGAGATTAGGGCAGATTACGGCATCCTGACATGATGTAACTCTGAGAGGGTTCAGATGCTATTCCGCAAACTTGTGCTCATTCACACACTCACACACCCACACACAGATAATATATCTCCTGTAATATAATAATAATAATATATCAACTCTATCACTGAGTTGTTCATTCTCACACACCTTTACAGTCTGTATCTCTCTTTCCCTGTCTTTATGTCTCTCTGTCTCTATTTCTATCCCTCTCTCTCTCTCATCCCCCTACCCTCAGGTCGTGGTTGTTAGCATTTAGGCTAGGTGTAAACATGTGTAGTGGGTGGTTTAATGACAAGCCTGGGTAACTCACAGTAAGCAGTAAACCTGCTAAAAGAGGAGCTCTTTCAGCTTTTCAGCTTTTGGGCTCTTCTCTTAGGACATTTACGGCTTCCTCTGAGCTAACTTACGCAAGCTTGTTATTATTCCTTCTGGACATAACACCCCAGATGAGAGCATGCCATGGAGACGTCGGGGGCACTCTGACCTCTCTAGTTACCTGCGGCGTGGTGGTGGTGGTGATGATGATGGTGGTGGTGATGATGATGATGGTGGTGATGGTGATGGTGGTGATGATGGTGGTGGTGATGATGGTGATGATGGTTATTGCCACGCTAAGGAAATGCCCAAAGCCTTATTGCCACGCTAAAGAAATGCCCAAAGCTTGGCCTTATTAGGCCTGTGCCCGCCCAGTGCCCGCACCCTGCCCTGGAACGTGCCGCTGCGTAGTCCTGCTTATTTAGCGTAGTCCTGCAGGCCAGACTTATTTAGCGTAGTCCTGCAGCAGACTTATTTAGCGTAGTCCTGCAGGCCAGACTTATTTAGCGTTGTCCTGCAGGCTAGACTTATTTAAATGTAGTCCTTATTTAACGAGTCCTGCAGGCCAGACTTATTTAGCATAGTCCTGCAGCAGACTTATTTAGCGTAGTCCTTATTTAACGTAGTCCTGCAGGCCAGACTTATTTAGCGTAGTCCTGCAGCAGACTTATTTAGCATAGTCCTGCAGGCCAGACTTATTTAGCGTAGTCCTTATTTGGCGTAGTCCTGCAGCAGACTTGTTTAAGCGTAGTCCTGCAGCAGACTTATTTAGTTCCTGCAAAGAGTCCTGCAGGCCAGCAGACTTATTTAAGCGTAGTCCTTATTTAAGCGTAGTCCTGCAGCAGACTTATTTAGCGTAGTCCTGCAGCACTTATTTGGCGTAGTCCTTATTTTAAGCGTAGTCCTGCAGCAGACTTATTTAGCGTGAGTCCTGCAGGCTAGACTTATTTAAGCGTAGTCCTGCAGCAGACTTATTTAGCGTAGTCCTGCCAGCTAGAGTCCTGCAGCAGACTTATTTAGCGTAGTCCTGTCGTAGTCCTGCAGCAGAACTTGTTGTGATCCTGCAGCGAACTTATTTAGCGTGGTCATATTTGGCGTGATCCTGCAGCAGACATTTAGCGTAGTCCTGCAGCAGACTTATTTAGCGTAGTCCTGCGGCAAGACTTATTTAGCGTGGTCCTGCAGCAGACTTATTTAGCGTGGTCCTGCAGCAGACTTATTTAGCGTGGTCCTGCAGCAGACTTATTTAGCGTGGTCCTGCAGCAGACTTATTTAGCTTAGTCCTGCAGCAGACTTATTTAGCGTAGTCCCGCAGCAGACTTATGTCCTGCAGGCCAGTCCTGCAGGCCAGACTTATTTAGCGTAGTCCTGCAGCAGACTTATTTAAGGTCCTGCAGGCCAGACTTATTTAATGCGTTGTCCTGCAGGCTAGACTTATTTAGCGTAGTCCTTATTTAACGTAGTCCTGCAGGCCAGACTTATTTAGCATAGTCCTGCAGCAGACTTATTTAGCGTAGTCCTTATTTAACGTAGTCCTGCAGGCCAGACTTATTTAGCGTAGTCCTGCAGCAGACTTATTTAGCATAGTCCTGCAGGCCAGACTTATTTAGCGTAGTCCTTATTTAGCGTAGTCCTGCAGCAGACTTATTTAGCGTAGTCCTGCAGCAGACTTATTTAGCGTAGTCCTGCAGGCCAGACTTATTTAGCTGTGAAGTCCTGCAGCAGACTTATTTAGCGTAGTCCTTATTTAGCGTAGTCCTGCAGCAGACTTATTTAGCGTAGTCCTGCAGCAGACTTATTTAGCGTAGTCCTTATTTAGCGTAGTCCTGCAGCAGACTTATTTAGCGTAGTCCTGCAGCAGACTTATTTAGCGTAGTCCTGCAGCAGACTTATTTAGCGTAGTCCTTCCATTGTTGCCACTTATTTTGGGAGAGATGAAAAGCATGGAAATCACAGGAAAGAGAACAAACACACTTTATAGCCCCGAGCTGGACAAGGCCCTGGGAGATTTGTGTGTGTGTGTGTTCTGTGTTGGTTTTGGCGAGGGCAGCGCTCCAGTGGTGACGTGGGAGGGGGGTAGGGGGTGGTGGGCTGTGCCCCAAATGGCCGGCGCTCCTGCTACGTTTGGACCATGTTCAGGCTGCTTCTCCAGAGCCTCAGTCTCTGGCCGCCATACTGTGACCTCCTGGTCCCAAACAAAGCGGCCATTAGAAGTGGACGTTCGACAGACACAGCTTTTACTAACTCTTTGGAGTGAGTGACTCTGTAAGGACAGAAGCACAGTGAGACTGTCCTATTGTTATTTTAGAGCTCGTCTTGGTCACCGTGACAAGAGACTCCTTTTGTGACCTGACAATGTGCAGAGGTTCTGTATTATGTTGCCATGGCGATAGCCTGATATCCTGCAGGCAAGCTTGCTCTACAAGCTCCATTCCCCAGAAGAACCTGAACCTGAACGTTCCACATGGCTCCAGTCAGAGTGGAAAAAGTTTGTTCAGGGGTGCATTCTTTTCCTTTTTGGTCTGTTCACTGTGTAATGTGTGGTCAATTGTATTGTGTGGTCAATTGTATAGTGTGGTTAATTGTAATGTGTGATTATGACAGACAGACAGACAGACCTACCTGCTGTTTGAAAGGTAGTGGTCTAATCCAGGCAGTCAGTGGCTGTCATGCACACGCCCTCAGCAGCTGTTTGCACAGTGAAGACCGGCTGTATGAGGTCGATAATCTGGTACTCACTCCCCATTGGCTGGACTGTTTGGGATAACCTGGTGCTCACTCCCCATAGGGTTGGTATGGCCTGAGCTGGCCCTGGGTTGGCCCTGAGCTGGCCCTGGGCTGGCCCTGAGTTGGCCTGTGATGTGAAGTGTAGTCAGCAGACAGGCCTGTGGTTTACTCGCACACTGTGCAAAGTTGCAAACATGTGGCATGTTACCTCAGTACCATCTTTAGCATAAGGCACCGCAGGTTTCACACACACACACCCACAGACATACACACACACACACACACACACACACACAGACACACACACACACACACACACACACCGTGCTCCAGACTGACACATTTGGCTGTGGACTTCACGTCGAGCTCTGTCAGTGTGTAGCCAAGACTAAGAACATTATTCTGCTGCCCTCGGCCCCGTCAGTCATGCTCAGACTCAGAGAGAGAGACGTGTGTGTAGTGTGCGTAGTGTGTGAAGTGTGAGGAAGTGTGTGTTCTGACGAGGGCTGTCACTTTTGCGAAAAAATCCTGTTAGATTTTTGAGACATAAGTGTTCATTGAATCGATTGTAAAATCGATTTTTCATGTCTAAAGACGTTTCCATTTTCAACGACAAATATAGGCCAATCCACAAACAACTAACAGGCATCAGGACGAACGTAAAGAGGGCGCTTGTAGACGCACAGGGCAGCAATATGTCTGATAATTTATTGGCGTGAAGTTTCGTGCCTGCAGTACTGATGCAGGCTGCAATGTAGCTGTGTCTGTGTTTACGCTTAGAAATGTCAAACTAATTTACGTAGAACTTCGATTGCACAGTTTATGAGCCTACCGCTTTGTTCTTCTCCATAGGTTTGATATACCAAAATCCGGCACTTCCACATCGAACTCCTCAAGCTATTAGGGCCTATCACTGCGTCTCTCTCATGTCGCACAGGTTGATCGCGTTGTCCTCCATTTTTTGCCAAAACACGAGCAGCACAGCAGCTGATTGAAACAGCTGTTTCCGGTGCGTAAAATTCTTCTTTTTAGCTTTCGCAATGCTTACTGCACTTCGGACTTCTTTTATATTCTTGTTTGTGAATTTTGTTACATCTATCCTTTTTATTTGTTTAATTCGTTTAAAATTAATAGTGTAGATTTTTTTGGTTAAAATCGATTCCCTATTTTAGTTTTCGAAACTTGTGTTGTTTGGTCCAATCGATTGTGCAATCGATTTTCGAACGTAAAGTGACAGCCCTAGTTCTGACAGACAAACAGACAGACGGTGTTTTTCTCCCTGGTGCGTGTGTGCATGCGTGTGGTATCATCTGCACGCACGCATGCGCACACACACACACACACGCCCGCACACACACACACTCACACACACTCACTCACTCACTCACTCACTCACACACACACACACACACACACACACACACACACACACACACACACACACACACACACACACCACTCAGAATGAGTCCCACATACACCTGCTACAAACCTATCTACTAAGACTACCCTCTGTTAAACAAACCCAGTATGCTGGGACTGGCCTGGTCACGCACACTTACTCGGTGTTTCCCCTGGCGTGCAAATGGCCCGAGCATCACAAGTTCACACTTATTCTTCTCTGGTGAGGGGTGAACATTCTGTTGCCCTGGTGGCTGTGGTGGCTGCTCTATCTGCCCCGGCGTGGGGACGCTTCCTGCTCCGTGCTGGTGCAGTATCAGCAGGCTGTGTGAGCCAGACTTTCAGTCGCTGTCTTCTAACCACACCTCTGTCAGTGTCTCGGTCTTTAACTCTGTCAGTCCCTCACTCGTTAACTCTGTCAGTGTCTCAGTCGTTAACTCTGTCAGTGTCTCAGCTCTGTCAGTGTCTCACTCGTTAACTCTGTCATTGTTTATCTCTCTATGTCTCTGAGTCTCTCACTTTTTAACTCTGTCAGTGTCTCACTTGTTAACTCTGTCAGTGTCTCAGTTTTAAACTCTGTCAGTGTCTCTTGGTACTTCAACCTTCTCTGTCTTTAACTCTCAGATGCTAGTGTTGAAGTGTGTGTTCTAGTGTGGTGTTTCTTTCTCAGATGCTGGTGTTGAACTGTGTGTTCTAGTGTGGTGTTTCTTTCTCAGATGCTGGTGTTGAAGTGTGTGTTCTAGTGTGTTGTTTATCAGATGCTGGTGTTGAAGTGTGTGTTCTAGTGTGTTCTCTCTCAGATGCTGGTGTTGAAGTGTCTGTTCTAGAGTGTTCTCTCTCTTTTTGGGCAGCCGTGGCCTACTGGTTAGCACTTCGGACCTGTAACCGGAGGGTTGCCGTTTCGAACCCCGACCAGTAGGCATGGCTGAAGTACCCTTGAGCAAGGCACCTAACCCCTTACTGCGCCGGGATTAGTGTGTGCTTTACCTCACTGTGTGTTCATTGTGTGCTGAGTGTGTTTCACTAATTCACGGATTGGGTTAAATGCAGAGACCAAATTTCCCTCACGGGATCAAAACAGTATATATACTTATACTTATATACTAGATGCTGGTGTTGAAGTGTGTGTTCTAGTGTGTTCTCTCTCAGATGCTGGTGTTGAAGTGTGTGTTCTAGTGTGTTCTCTCTCAGATTCTGGTGTTGAAGTGTGTGTTCTCTCTCAGATTCTGGTGTTGAAGTGTGTGTTCTAGTAACTGTGCAGTTGATCTCAGACATGAAAACATCTACACTATATCTAGGAATTACCATCTAGTTAGCATCTGAAATTACTAATACTAGAGGATAGGAGTGCAGAGGAGGAATTAGCACTGCATCTGTAAATACTAGTACTAGAGGATAGGAATTAGCACTGCATCTAGTACTAGAGGATAGGAATTAGCACTGCATCTAGTACTAGAGGATAGGAGTTAGCACTGCGTTAGGACCGACCTCACACACAGACTGGGCTTGTGTGAGCGTGCACACGAGACAGACTGGGCTTGTGTGAGCGTGCACGAGAGACAGACTGGGCTTGTGTGAGCGTGCACGAGAGACAGACTGGGCTTGTGTGAGCGTGCACGAGAGACAGACTGGGCTTGTGTGAGCGTGCACGAGAGACAGTGCACGAAAGTAGAGCACTGCACTCCACAGCACATGTTTCATCTCTCACATCTCTCAGTGTGTTTGTGTGTTTGTGTGTGTGTGTCTTAGTGTGCCTTAGTGTGTGTGTTGGGGCTGGGAGTTACAGAATAAATCACAGGTTGTGTGTGTGTGTGTGTGTGTGCGTGCATGCACTATGCCTGTCTGTGTGTCTGCCAAGGGTCTGGCGACAGCTCTGTTAGATATCAGAGAGGAAATGTTTTTGTGTGTGTGTTTGTGTGATTGTTGGTGCTGTAGGGTGGAGCTCTGCCACCGTCCCTCTGAGACTCATAGATGGGAGGAAGTGTGTGAGTGTGTGTGTGTGTGTGTGTGTGTGTCTGTTCGTACATGTCACCCTTGGCTGTGGCCCGGTCCACTCTCTCCATCTGCTCTCAGGGATCCCTGGAGGGAAAATAAAATTAAACACACACACACTCTCTCAAAACACTCTCTCTCTCTCTCACACACACACTCACACCCACACAGACTCACACACAAGGCCTGTGGCAGGGTTACCTGCTGTCTAACAAGGCCACACACACACACACACAATAACACAGGGCTACCTACATTTACATTTACATGTAGTCAGCTGACTAAAGGAAGTAGCTGGTGCTTTTATCCAAAGTGACTTGA
Organism: Alosa alosa; assembly: GCF_017589495.1. NCBI lineage: Eukaryota > Metazoa > Chordata > Actinopteri > Clupeiformes > Clupeidae > Alosa > Alosa alosa. The sequence continues at coordinate 2,258,229 of NC_063208.1, forward strand.
AAAGTTACAGTGCGACTGCTAGTAATGGAAAAGTTACAGTGCGACTGCTAGTAATTGAAAAGTTACAGTGCGACTGCTAGTAATGGAAAAGTTACAGTGCGACTGCTAGTAATGGAAATGATCATTCTGTATGGTTTCATTTCACCATGCTCACGTCTATGTTTAATGTTTGTGCTGTTTACAACCTCGCAGTTGGAACGGTTTCAAAATAAAAGCCCCCGAAACAGAATAGGAAAAGCCAAAAAAAGCAAACGACATGAGGAATGCATTAATAGTAATATTAAAAAAAAGATTGAATATCGAATGGAATCGTGACTTTAAGATCTAAAATTAAATCGAATGGAGGATTTGGAGATCATGACACTCCTACTGGTTACCAAGCTTCCATCAGCTCCCTGGACCTGGTATGATCTGATCTGAAAAACCTGTGCGGGACATAGCTTACCTGATCCATGCCTAACCAACACACACACCCAGACAGGAACCCAAGGCTTTGGGATCCACCAGCACTATGTGTGTGTTTAGTCTGAGGGGACGTTTCCCAGGATGGATCTCTCTTGAGTGTTGGCGTGGGCTGATCCAGCTGCACTGGCCTGATGAACTAATTCAGTTTGTTTTTGACACACACACACACAGGAAGCTGCAAGCAACAAAAATAGATCTGCTGAAATGTAAACGTAGAGCCAGCCCAGCTGGGTCTTTTCTCCCTCATACTGGTGTGAGAGTGTGTGAGTGTGAGTGTGTCAGATGGGCCTTTTCTCCCTCATACTGGTAGGCCCGTAATCCAGTAATCCAGGAAATGAGAGGGATTCTAATCTGTGGCCACTTGGACCGGAATTTGGTGCGGATGCTGCAGCCGCTTGTACATCCTTCTGCTGCCTTTACATGTCACTTACGACACATCTGACATTTGATTGGTTGTGATCTTGCCCAGAGGACAATGTTATGATAAAGATTACATATGTAAGTCACTTTAGACAACAGTGTCTGCTAAATTACTGAATGTGAATGTAAAATAACTAAGGTGTGTGTGAGAGAGAGAGAGTGTGTGTGTGAGGGAGTGTGCAGGTAGCCTGTGTCAGCATGTCGGTGTAAAACAATGGATTGAGTGGGTGATGTGTAGAGTGGGTAGTAGATGAGGTGTGTGTGTGTGTGTGTGTGTGTGTGTGTGTGTCTGTGTGTCTGTATGTCTGTTGAGATGTCCAACAATCTCACCAATTGAGTCATTCTATATTAGTACCAATATCTACACACTCTTAAACACAGATAAACAAACACACACACATTTTTTGGTGGTGTGCGTGTTTGAGCGAGCGAGCGAAATAGAGACAGTGTGTGTGGGGTAGGCGTATCAGGTGTATTGTCGCTGTCCCAGGTCAGTAAGAGGTAACCAAGGAACCAGTTCGTCCACTACACCAAACAAAACCTGCCTCTACAGCGAGTGCTCGTACACACACTCCAGAGGAGGAGAGATTACGCACGCACACACACACACACACATATACACACACACACACACAGCGTACACACACAGCACACGAGTGCTCGCACACTCACACACACTCCAGAGGAGGAGAGATTACACACACACACAGCACACGAGTGCTCGCACACACACACTCCAGAAGGGGAGAGATTACACACACACACACACACACACACAGCCAGTGTTACAGATAACACAGTAGTGTCACAAAAGAAGAAAAAATAGACATACAGCAATGCAGGTAAACATGTGAACACAGAATAAACAATAGCATATGAGTGAGTGAGTGAGTGAGTGAGTGCTCTCTCTCTCTCTCTCTCTCTCTCTCTCTCTCTCTCTCTCTCTCTCACTCTCGCTCTACCTTTAGTATAGTTCCATGATGTAAGGAAGTAATGTGGCGCTCATGAGTGTTTCAGTTGTGCTGGGTTGTGGAAGCAATGCAGATGTTAATAATCTTTTTTCACTTTTTAGCATTAAAAGGTGTTTAACCCTCTGTCTCTCTTTCTCTCTCTATACCCCTCTCTCTCTCTATACCCCTCTCTATACCCTTCTCTTATCCTTGATGTCTCCCTCTCTCTCTCTCTCTCTCTATACCCCTCTCTTATCCTTGATGTCTCCCTCTCTCTTTCTCTCTCTCCCTCCCTCTCTCTCCCTCCTCTCTCTCCCCCCCCCCTCTCTCTCTCTCTCTCTCTCTCTCTCTCTCTCTCTCTAGTCGAGCGGTCCAAGCCTCAGCAGCCGGTACGCAGTGCGGGGCCGATCAGACGGACGTCCTCTCTGGGTGCCATCACTGGCCCCTACCTCAGCGGCCACTGGCCCCGAGACCCACTCATCTGCTACCCTTCGTGCATGAAAGACAAGTCTACGCAGGTATCCACACACACACACACACACACACACACACATACACACACACACACACACAGCTACCTTATGTCATGGTGGGTGCTGGTTGCCTTGTGTCATGGTGGATGCTAGTTGTCTTATGCTAAGCTAACATGTGTAGCACACTGGGTGCTTGTGTTGTGTGGATTTCAAGGGTAGTCAGAGTAGTGTTGTCTCAAATGGAATCCAGGGAAGTGCACAGTATCTCTCTCTCTGGGCTGTGTGATGCTGAGAGCACTTTTGCTTTAGTTGTGTCAATGCCTGAGCTGTTTTATGCTAAGCTCACATTAGCTCCTCTTCCTCTCTTAGCTGCTAATGCGTGAAGTGAGTATTTTAGTCCACACACACACACACACACAGGCTCTCAGCTGACAGGAGCTCGAGTCACACGGCTCACTGGCTTTCAAATATTAACAGATCTTAGAGAGGCAGCTGCACCAACGTCCCCCAGAACCCAGAGTCGAGTCATACAGGCCCAGTACTACCCAGAGTCCAGTACTACAAGTCCAGTCCTGCAGGCCCAGTACTACAGGCCCAGTACTACCCAGAGTCCAGTACTACAAGTCCAGTCCTGCAGGCCCAGTACTACCCAGAGCCCAGTACTACAAGTCCAGTCCTACAGGCCCAGTACTACCCAGAGTCGAGTCCTACAGGCCCAGTCCTACAGGCCCAGTACTACCCAGAGTTGAGTACTACAAGTCCAGTCCTACAGGCCCAGTACTACCCAGAGTCGAGTACTACAAGTCCAGTCCTACAGGCCCAGTACTACCCAGAGTCGAGTACTACAAGTCCAGTCCTGCAGGCCCAGTACTACCCAGAGTCCAGTCCTACCCAGAGCCCAGTACTACCCAGAGTCCTGCAGGCCCAGTACTACCCAGAGTCCTGCAGGCCCAGTACTACCCAGGGTCCTGCAGGCCCAGTACTACCCAGAGTCCAGTACCCAGAGTCCAGTACCCAGAGTCCAGTACCCAGAGTCCAGTACCCAGAGCCCAGTACCACCCAGAGCCCAGTACTACCCAGAGTCCTGCAGGCCCAGTACTACCCAGAGTCCTGCAGGCCCAGTACTACCCAGAGTCCTGCAGGCCAGAGTCCAGTACCCAGAGTCCAGTACCCAGAGTCCAGTACCCAGAGTCCAGTACCCAGAGTCCAGTACCCAGAGTCCAGTACCACCCAGAGCCCAGTACCCAGAGTCCAGTACCACCCAGAGCCCAGTACCACCCAGAGTCCTGCAGGCCCAGTACTACCCAGAGCACAGTACTACCCAGAGTCCAGTACCCAGAGTCCAGTACCCCGTCTCCCCCGTCCTCCTCTCGGCCACTCTCTGAGGTGTCTGTTCTCACCCACTTCTGGTCGCGGACGCAGTTGTGTCAGTTTGAGGTTTCTTGGCCACTGACTGAGTTTGCCAGGTGATCCCTATCTCTCACACACACACACACACACACACACACACACCTTTTAACTGGCCGTTGAAATTGGTGCAATAAAACACTCAATCCTGCTCAATGCAAACATACAAAATATTGAATTGCACACACACACACACACACACACACCTCTGTCAGCAGGTGAGTGAGTTATCCTCCACCTGTTCCTCTGTTCAAGGTGAGTTGCAACACCTGCAGACCCACCCATTCCACAGAGGCCCTAAATCACACACATGCACACACACACACACTTTGCAGGCCCATATACTTTACAAATGAACTAGACACAACTAAACACACATATACACACTAAATTACACACACACATAATACGACCCATTAGTTGGCACACATTAGGACACACGAGAGAGAGAGAGAGAGAGAGAGAGAGAGAGAGAGAGAGAGAGAGAGAGAGAGAGAGAGAGAGAGAGAGAGAGAGAGAGAGAGAGAGAGAGAGAGAGAGAGAGAGAGAGAGAGAGAGAGAGAGAGAGAGAGAGAGAGAGAGAGAGAGAGAGAGAGAGAGAGAGAGTGAGAGAGAGAGAGAGAATTGAGAATAATGAATAATGGAATGTCAAAAAATGGAGTGTGCCAGTGCTGTGTGTAGTGGGAGGATGGAGGTCCTGAAGTTGGTGGTCTGTGTGTGTGTGTAGGGCTAGTGGCTGTGTGTGTGTGTAGGGCTAGTCTGGTTGTGTGTGTGTGTGTGTGTAGGGGCTAGTCTGGTGGTGTGTGTGTGTGTGTGTAGGGGCTAGTCTGGTGGTGTGTGTGTGTTTGTGTGTGTAGGGGCTAGTCTGGTGGTGTGTGTGTGTATGTGTAGGGGCTAGTCTGGTGGTCTGTGTGTGTGTGTAGGGGCTAGTCTAGTGGTGTGTGTGTAGGGGCTAGTCTAGTGGTGTGTGTGTAGGGGCTAGTCTGGTGGTCTGTGTGTAGGGGCTAGTCTGGTGGTGTGTGTGTGTGTGTGTGTGTTTGTGTAGGGGCTAGTCTGGTTGTGTGTGTGTGTGTGTGTGTGTGTGTGTGTGTAGGGGTGGCGGAATCAGATGGCGTTCCTTAGAGGAGTGCAGTGGCCGAGGGGGAACACCATATACTGAGTATATATATCTATGGGGGAACACCATATACTGATGGGGGAGTCTTGGTAGTGTATAAACTTAGGTCTAATTGAGTGCCTGTCACTTTAAGATGTTTGTGATTAACACAGTTAACGTTAAAAGGCTGCTGATGTGTGGATACAATTCATAGTTTTCTACAAAGTTAAAATAAAGGTTCCTACTTCTCCTTGGGACAAACACTTTTGAATTTTGGAAAACACTTTTCCATTTACATCGGGATTTTGCAAACATTCAGTGTCGGAGTCAATAAAATGAGCCCTTCAACGAAATTGACAAGCAGCTGTAAGTAGGCTAGCCATGCTAAATTCTACATCCAAACAGTATTCTAACGTTAGCTTTGAGATACTGCTTGATTGCATAACTTAACTTTAATGTAGCCTACTATGTTGTGATAAGACCATAGCAGAGTTAACTTCAATGCAGCAGTTTTGAACAAATTTGCGCAGCATGGTCACGATTTAGCGGATTTAATAGCAATTTAGCCAGACGTCTTCTATGCAATGCTTCTATGTGGCAACAACAATCCTTCAACAATCGTGAATATTTTGTTAAATGCACATGCAGAGGGAGGGGCAGCGGCTACTCTGAGAGAGCGGGCGGGCAAGGAAAGGCTGCGTGCGTAAAAAGCGCAGCTCAATGGCAATGCAAGGATTTGACCTTATATTTAATTTAAATTAAACATAGAATATTCATCTGTGGCGGCCGATTTTGATTTTGTGGCGCCCCGCCACAGATTAGTCAATGTATGGGAAACACTGGGGGAACACCATATACTGAGTATATATATCTATGGGGGAACACCATATACTGAGTATATATATCTATGGGGGAGCACAAGCAAATAAGAGCTAACTGTAGGCAACACACACTCCACACTCCTAGCAAGTCTTAGCATTAGAGACTCCATCACACACACTCCACACTCCTGGCAAGTCTTAGCATTAGAGACTCCATCACACACACTCCACACTCCTGGCAAGTCTTAGCATTAGAGACTCCATCACACACGCACACACACACCAGCCTGCAGCCCCCTGTACTGCCCCTGTACAGCTTTCTCTCTTTCACACACACACTCCATCACACACACTCCACACTCCTGACAAGTCCATACCTCTGACATCTGTGTGTGTGTGTGTGTGTGTGTGTGTGTGTGTGATTTTGGAAGGGGTAGAGGGCTGTCTGACTAGTCATCTCAGCCAACAGCATACTTCCTGTTTTTAGAGTTGCTAGGTAACCAGGCATTATGCTGCCCGCATTTCAAGCTGCTGCCGACTAAACGTGAACACACACAAACACACACACAGACACACACACACACACACACACACTTAAAACATGAGTCATAACAGATGCAAAATAATACAGATCAACATATATGCATTTTCTCTCTAGACATTGTCTTTCTTGCAACACACACACACACACACACACAGTGTGAGAGAGAGAAGTGATCTCTTGAGCTCTTTGGACTTTGGACTGCTGTGCTACAATAGCTCACTCTAACACTCAACATAACTCACACTCAAATTCTCCAAAAGCACCTAGAGAACATTATCCAGTTCTAACAGCACTTAGAGAACATTCTCCAGTTCTAACAGCACCTAGAGAACCTTCTCCAGTTCTAAGAGAACATTTTCCAGTTCTGAGAGAACATTCTCCAGTTCTAACAGCACTTAGAGAACATTCTACAGTTCTAAGAGAACATTCTCCAGTTCTAAAAGCACTTAGAGAACATTCTCCAGTTCTAAAAGCACTTAGAGAACATTCTCCAGTTCTAACAGCACCTAGAGAACATTCTCCAGTTCTAACAGCACTTAGAGAATGTACACTCTAGTTCTGCACAGAGGGTGTGTGTGTGTGTGTGTGTGTGTGTGTGTGTGAGGGAGAGAGTTATTTTGCACCATTTTAATCATCCGTATATGCCCAAGACTGTGGTGTTGGAGGTGGAGCAGAAAGGCTGTTGTGTGAAGTTTAACAGGGTGTGTGTGTGTGTGTGTGTGTGTGTGTGTGTTGTGTTTAACATGGAATGCCCCATTCACCTTCCACTTGGTCCAGAACTACAGAAAGGACTTTGCAGCTGGGAGTTGAGCACACACACAGAACACACACACACACACACACACACACACACACACTCACACGCACACACTCTCACACACACTGGCAGGTGGAACTGGAAGGAGGAGGGGCCGCCCCTCGGGGCGGGGGGGGGGTTAGAGCTGATCTGTGTTTTGTCCTTTTTCTCATTTGTCTTCCTTTGAAGTGAGGCAGGAGCCTGGTGTGTGTGTGTGTGTGTGTGTGCGTGTGTGAGTGGGGTGGGTGGCTTTTGTAAGTGTGTGATGTCTCAATGGCGTTGAGCAGTGGATTTTCACTCTTTACAAGACACACACACACTCACGTCACACTCACGTCACACACAGTCAGTCCTTTGTGTCTTGCCGTCTGTTCCCTGGCGTAGTCTAATTGTCCGCCTCTTAAAGCTGTCAGTGGTGAAGAGAAAAGCCTTCACTACAGAGTTTTGGATGTGGGTGGGTAGGTGGGTGGCAGTTTACACCACACGCTACATCTATAGAATTGCCTCGTGATGGAAACACACGCGTGTGTGTGTGTGTGTGTGACCAGGAGTGTGTATAGTGCCTGTGTGTGTGTTTCCAAAAAGCATTGGAGAAGAGGTCAGATGAACACTATATACTTCTAATCTGTGTGTGTGTGTGTGTGTGTGTGTGTGTGTGTGTGTGTGTGAACAGGAGTGTGTATAGTGCCTGTGTGTGTGTGTTTCCAAAAAGCATTGGAGAATAGGTCAATAGGTCAAATAAAGACTATATATTTCTAATCTCTGTCTGTGTGTGTGTGTGTGTGTGTTTGCAGACTCCTGGATGTTGGAGTGAAGAAGAAACCGAGAACAGGAGCACACACCAGCGCTCCGCATCGTGGGGCAGTTCTGACCAGCTCAAAGAGGTAGGCACACACACACACACACACACACACACACACACACACACACACTGCTGCCTTGTGCTGTGTGAAGACAGTAAAATGCTGAGTAGTCAGATCACACACACACACACACACACATCACCATCTAGAAAGAGGGCTGTGGGTAACACCATCATACAACCACAAGCGAACTGTGCTCTCTCCAGTCCTGTTCACCCTGTACACATCTGACTTCTGCTACAACACTGAGTCATGCCACATGCAGAAGTTTTCTGACGATACTGCAATTGTGGGGTGTATCAGGAACGGGCAGGAGGAGTACAGGAGCCTGGTGGAGGACTTTGTGCAATGGTGCAAACTCAATCACCCTCAACTCAACACTTCAAAGACCAAGGAGATGGTGGTGGATTTCCGCAGGTCTAAGCCCACTCTGCTACCAATCTCCATTGATGGGGTCAATGTGGATGTGGTAAGCACCTACAAGTACCTGGGTCTCCACCTGGACAATAAACTGGACTGGTCAGCCAACACTGACGCACACTACGAAAGGGCAGAGCAGGCTGTACTTCCTGAGGAGGCTGCGGTCCTTCAATGTGTGCAGCAAGCTCCTCAGGATGTTCTACCAGTCTGTTGTTGCCAGCGTCCTCTTCTATGCAGTAGTATGTTGGGGAGGAAGCACAAGGAAGAAGGATGTGGGGCGAATTGACAGGCTGGTAAGGAAAGCTGGCTCTGTAGTGGGAGCTGAACTGGAGTGCATCACTTCACTGTCTGACAAAAGGACCCTGAACAAACTGATCAACATCTTGGACAATGAGTGTCATCCACTCCACAGCACTATTGTTAAGCAGAAGAGCCTGATCAGCTGGAGACTTCGCTCACTGCCTTGCACAACTGACAGACTGAGAAAGTCATTTGTCCCCAGGGCCATTGAACTGTTCAATGCTTCACTTAAGGGAAGAGGAGAGATAGACTTCTCTGCATAGTCTGTCTGCCTCTTCACCCCCTCCATGTTTGGATACTGTCTGTCCACTAGCCACTTTTTACCACTGTCTTTCTGCCTCACTGTTTGCGTGCTGTATTAGCACATATGCATAACCCCTCCCTCCATGCCACAGCCGAACTGTGACCACACTTATACCGTCCTTAATATAGTTATATATATATATATAGACTTTATTCTTGCACTGTTGCACTGTTTGACATTTGCACCATCACCATGACACTCATTCACACAGAGCACCTTACCTTACTTTACATTATGCTTGAGAGAATCACAGGCTCAGTCCCTGCCTCAGTCATTGCAAAGCATCTTGTTTGATTAATCACCCACTATGTGGATACTGTTTTTTTAGAATTGTGTTATTTAGTATAATTTGTATTTTAGTATATTTAGTATTTAGTATATATTTATCTTCTACTGTCCTTATTGCTTAGTTGTGTTTTTTATATTATATACTTTTAATTACTTTCTGCTGTTAGTGAATGTGTGTGTGTGATGCTACTGTGACCTTGAATTTCCCCTGGGGATCAATAAAGTATCTATCTATCTTGAGCAAAGTACTTGAAAAAGTTGTTTGTAATCAGTTAAATACCTTCCTCAACGAAAACAGTATCCTTGAAAAATTCCAATCAGGTTTTAGATCAAATCACAGCACAGAAACGGCTCTAGTAAAAATAGTCAATGATCTCAGACTGGCTACTGACTCAAACAAAGTCTCAATCCTTATTCTTCTGGATTTGAGTGCGGCATTTGACACCATTGATCATAGCATCCTAATTCACCGCCTTGCAAAGTGGGTGGGTCTCTCTGATAATGCTCTAAACTGTTTTCAAACCTGCATTACTGGCAGAGATTTTTATATCAGTCTAGGAGATCATGTATCTGAAAAACATGACTTGCCTTTTGGTGTGGCCCAGGGGAGCTGCCTTGGTCCCCTGCTATTTTCCCTATATATGCTTCCATTGGGAAACATCATAAGTCAGCATAATGTAAACTTCCACAGCTACGCAGATGATACCCAATTGTATATTTCTGTGGAGCCAACTAACCCAGATGGCCTTTGCTCCCTCACTGCATGCCTAACCTCCATTAATCAGTGGATGAGCAAAACATTTTTGAAACTAAATGATGACAAAACAGAGGGACTTTTGGTTGGACCAAAACTAAAGCGAGATATTGTTCTTTGTAATCTGGGGAACTTGGCGCACCAGGTCAAACCAAAAGTTACAAGCCTTGGTGTCATGTTAGATGCAGAGTTAAGTTTTAAGCCCCATATCAGTAAAGTTACTCAGACAGCCTATTTCCACTTGAGAAACATTGCCAAAGTGCGGCCCTTTTTTAACTCAACAAGATGCAGAAAAACTAATTCACGCCTTTATCACTAGCAGGTTAGACTACTGCAATGCACTTTTCACTGGTCTTCCCAAAAAACATCTAAAGAAATTGGCACTCATACAGAACTCTGCGGCTAGACTTTTAACTAAGACCAAGAAGAGAGAACACATCAGGAAAGGAAAGCCCTGCAGCGCATAGTGAACACAGCTGGAAGGATCATTGGTGCTTCACTCCCCTCCCTGAAGGACATTTACACCACCCACCTCACCCAAGTAAGGCACCAAAATTGTGAGTGATGCAAGTCACCCGCTCACAATCTGTTTGATCTACTGCCCTCTGGGAAGAGGTACAGAAGCCTGCGCCCCAAGACTACCAGACTCACTAACAGCTTCATACACCAAGCTGTAAGGATGCTGAACTCTCTCCCTCCTCTCCCCCTCCACCCTCAGCTACATAACATCCTGGACATTGGACCCACAATGGCCGCCTGCACTACTCCACCTGCACACTTGAACACTTGCACACTTGTACACTTTACAACTTGGTGTTGTTGTCCTGAAAACACAACACTTCTGCTGCTCTTACATAACTTGCACCACTATGCCACTTTCTTTATTACTTAGGTCAAACAGTATTTTATAGTATTTTACAGTATTTGCACTAGTATTTTATTGACTGTCTATGCACAATTTCAACAAAATTTTGCTGCTCTTATTTTTTCATTATTATTATATGTGCCCTCTTATTTACTTATTTACTTACTTTTTTGTTTACTTGAATGTTATGTTTGTCTGTGGACTTAAAATTGGTCAAATATGTCTTGTCTTCACCGTGGGATAGTGAGAAACGTAATTTCGATCTCTTTGTATGTCTGGAACATGTGAAGAAATTGACAATAAAGCTGACTTTGACTTTGACTTTGATCACCCCTGTGTTGGCTGAACTGCACTGGCTCCCTGTTTCCTATAGAATTGATTTTAAGATTATGTTAATTACTTACAAAGCTCTGAATGGCATAGCACCTTCATATATCTCTGAGCTTTTAATATCTTATCAACCACAAAGGAAACTTAGATCATCCAATTCTAATCTTTTTAATCGTTACCCAAAGTGCTCCACAAACAAAGTGGAGAAGCTGCTTTTATCCATTATGCCCCAAACTATGGAACACCCTGCCTCTGTACATCAAGCAGGCGAGTTCAGTAAATATTTTTAAAAAAAGATCTGAAAACATACCTGTACAGGAAAGCTTTTAGTTAACTCATCTTATCCTGTAGACTACTTTTTCAGATTATTCTACATCTGCTACTATTGAGGCTTGCCAGCCAGAAGCAGATGGGCTCCCCTATTAAGTCAGATTCTGCTCAAGGTTTCTTCCTGGAATATGGGGAGTTTTTCCTTGCCACAGTTGCCATATGGCGTGCTTGTGGGGGGTAAGAGGATTAAGGCTGCCAGTCTTATGACATGTCGTTTTCTATATTTCTGATATGTTGCTGATCGGATCATAAACAGCCACAGCAATGAAGAAAAGTGAAAGTGATTGATAATGACTGACTGAATATTATTGTGTTACATGCTTCAAATGTAAAGCACTTTGAGCTGCATTCTGTGTATGAAAGGTGCTATACAAATAAAGCTGCTTATTATTATTGTTATTATTATTATTATTGGGGGCCAAGCAGCGAAGGCACCCATTGTGTTTCTACGTTTTCTTCCCTATTATTATTATTATTATTCCGCCATGGAAGTCTATGGCAGCCCATAGAACCGTCTGGTGAAAAGTTGTGAAATTTGGCACACTGATTGGGGACACTCCAATAATTTATTTCACCAAGTTTCATGCCTCCCTGTCGAACCCTCTAGCGCCACCAACAGGCCAAAGTTGGATGTGCATTCACGCACGTAACTTTTGACCCGTTGGCCGGTATCTTTGGAATCCTTGGACCAAGCCGAGTTCAACGCACCCTATGACGTCAATTTCCGCCATTTTGGATTTTTTCAAAAACCTTTAAAAAGTTTCACGCCTCACATAGTTTGTCCGATTTTCACGAAACTTATGACATGAATACACAGTAGCATCACACACACACATTCACACTTAGTACATATGATCTTTAGACCAAGCCGCACAAAAGTTATCAATTTTCGTCTTCGGAACTAAAACCGTTCTCCCGTGACAGCCAATCGAAATTTGTGGCAAAGCCGCCAAACAGGAAGTGAGCTCATATCTCAGCAACCCTTTCATGTATCGTAACCAATCTTAGTAGATATACTACTTACCCTATCCGGAAGACGCTCAAACAAATTGATGACCTTTGACCCCTAGGGGGCGCTGGAATTAGCAAAAATGCATTTTGGCCTGTAGCTGTTGATGTGGTTGGAATTAAAACTTACTAGTGGTGTCTGGTAATACTGTCGGAGGTCCTTAGGCCAACACAGGCAAACTTTTGACATCACCATAATTGTTTTAACCGCCATATTGGATTTAATCAAAAACACTAAAAAGTTTTCGCAGGTCTCAAATTACATCTGATTTTCACTAAAATTGGCACAGACCATCTTCAGACCATGCCTTATCAGTGCTTAATTTTCTACAATGATTGACAAAAGCATTCGCCCGTAACAGCCAATCGAAATTGGTGGCGAAGCCGCCAAACAGGAAATTACCTTGTAACTCAGCCAATCTTGGGTTGTTTGGCATGGAACTTGCTGTGACTGCTTAATGCTATATAACTGATGCAACCGCATTGAGTTACATGACAAATTTGGACTGCTGAACTGACTGCTTGGCCCCCTCATTGCTGCTTGCAGCTATATTCATTATTATTATTACTATCTATCTATCTATCTATCTATCTATCTATCTATCTATATCTGGGATGGAAATTAGCCACCCGCCCCCCGCCAAATGCGGGTAGTTTTGTGCGCTGGCGGGTGAATTTGGGCAACTTACCAGCCACTGTGGCGGGTAGATAAATAGAGCTAGCATAGGCTACCACAAATAGTCAGATCTGATCTAATTTTCATAGTTATTGACGGTTAAAAATAAGAAAGTGTCTGTAGGGATCATGTAACGCTACCAGCCGTAAATCGCGCTGATTTGAAGTTCAACAACTACCAGTGAGCCGCCACCTGCAGCATAGCCCGCAGCATAGCCTAGCATAGCCCGCAGCACAGCCCAGCATAGCCCAGCACAGCCCAGCACAGCCCAGCATAGCCCAGCATAGCCCAGCACAGCCCAGCATAGCCCAGCATAGCCCAGCACAGCCTATAGTCACTGGTGCAGTGCTTCACTCTTTGCCATTACCATTAAGAAACTGTCGCTATGCTCTCATGTGCCACTGCTAGCTTATTTCACTGCATAAACAAATCTAGTGAGATCTGTGGATCTGCGTTGTATCTAAACAGACTAATATTCTCACGCAAATTTGTCTTTTGAAGTGGCCCGTAGCTATTTTAATCCGGCCCGCGACACCTTAACGGAAAACAAGATGACATGCTACTACCGTATTTAGATCTATGAGGCAAACAGGCGGACATCTCCACACCCATTCGTTGTGGTGGAATATCCCACAAACTTTTCATTCAAGAGATTAGCCTACATATCAGAATAAACAGCAGAATTTACCGAACACATAGGTGTAAAGCATTCCGTTATTCAATTAGCCGTTCGAGTATTCCGGTTTTGAATTTGAAGCAAATGTCTACGAGGTCTCTAACTTTGGACTGTTGTAATACACGATACGGCCAAATAAAAAATAAATGTTAACAATATCGCCTAGATAACTGTAAATATTAAGACCAGAGTTTTTCCAGTGTAGTTTCACAAAATGCTAAGCAAGTTTCCTAAAGCTGAGCTGTGCATTTATTGTTCAGTGCATGATTTCATACCAGGCCAAACAGAAAATAAATACTAAATGTTAAATATAGCCTTGAAACCTGTAAATATTTAAATCAGATGATGTACAGTATAGTTAGATCAAGTTGGAGAGTCGATTATAGGATGCTCCAGAACTCACACAAACGGAGTCTTAAAGGGGTGGTTCAGGATTTTGGACATAGGACCTCATTTCCAAGTAAGCAAGTGTGATATTTATCAGTGGAGACCGTTTTCAACACGTTTCATCCAGTCCTTCTAATTGCAGAGTTTGCAGGTGCTAGGCTAGCGCAAGTCAACGGTATGTGCTAGCCTGCCACTAAAAACAGTCTTACCCACTCCAAAGTACACCCAAGGCAAATAAATTATAACGCCAGACTATTGATGTAAATGTCTGTATTGATAGTTTTATTTCTAACATTATTCTATCCTTGCATTTCAACGATCGCATTACATTTTGAGGGACTAGTGTCTTAGCAGCGGCGGAATTATACTTGCTCCAGTTAGTAGTACTGCGCCAAAAAGTAAACAGTAAAGCGCACTCCAATGGGGATACCTAGTAGTAGCCTTGGTAATATCTGTCCAAAATCCTGAACCACCCCTTTAAAGGAGCCACACCACTTTTATGACATGACACTATGGCATATTATTGGCTTTTAGTTTTGTTGCTACTGTGCTTGTAGGTTTAGGGCAAAATTCAGCACATTTTAGTCGTATCGCAATAATGCCGTGATCATTTTAAGTAGCCTACTATAATCATGATATCACATTTTCATGCCATTTCTCTAGTGGCTGGTAAAAAAGTTGAGTGGCTGGTAGATTTTGGAATCCACCAGCCACAGTGGCAGGTGGAAAAAATATTTAATTTCCATCCCTGCTATCTATCTATCTATCTATCTATCTATTCCAGTACACACACACTTTACATGCGCATACTAATAAATACATACAGACAAAGGCTGCTTATCCCATTGTGCTAAAAAATACAACTTCCGTTGTGGCTCTAGACTTCCTGAGAGAGTTTGTGTGTTTTGTGGAGTGGTTAGGGCGGTGTGTGTGTGTGTGGGTTAGGGGGGTGAGTCTTATCTCAGCCGTTCCTGCCGCCCGTGCTGCATCGATAGTGTTAAGCTTTATCCTACACACACACACACACACACACTTCATAACTACCCATTTCCTCTCAGCAACGGCCCATAACCCACAACATTTTATGGGTGCTCCCGCTATCGCCCGCTCATCCCCCTCACACACACACACACACACACACACACACACACACACACACACACATAGTGTCAGGCTCAGTGCCCAGACATCGTAAAAACCAGTGTGGATTTAAGACGCTAAGGTAGAGCTCCTTAGACAGGCCTGCAGTAACTTGGCGTAGCAAACACACAGACAGGCCTGCAGTAGCCTAGCTTAGCTAACACACACAGGTAGGCCCACAGTAGCCTAGCTTAGCTAACACACACAGGTAGGCCTTCAGTAGCTTAGCTTAGTTAAGCTAACACACACAGGTAGGCCTTCAGTAGCCTAGCTTAGCTAACACACACAGGTAGGCCTTCAGTAGCTTAGCTTAATACAGCTGCTGTGCTTTGCTCTGTTTTGCTGGGCTGGGATGGTGGAGCTAGGTAGTTAGCCTGTGCTTTGAGTTAGCCTGTTAGTGCTTTTTGTAGACTGTTAGCCTAGCCTCGGAGAACCAAGGCGGACCTGCTGGTTCCAATGTTCCAAAAACCCAGGCACCAATCACAATCGCTTATTCGGCATGACCGATAGAGCAGTACATTCAACACAACCAATGGCTGTGCTGATAGAATTGAGTAACCAACTGCATTTAGCCTGTGCTTAGAGGAGACTGTTAGCCTGTGCCTTGAGTAAACTGTTTGCCTGCGCTTAGAGTAGACTGTGTTAGCCAGCGCTTACAGTAGAGTAGACTGTGTTAGCCTGTGCTTTGAGTAAACTGTTAGCCTGTTCTTAGAGTAGACTGTTACCCTGTTAGCCTGTGCTTAGAGTAGACTTAGTCTGTGCTTTGAGTAGACTGTTAGTCTGTGTTTAGAGTAAACTGATAGTCTGTGCTTTGAGTAGACTGTGCTTTTGATCTTGAGCTTGGACTATGAGTAGGGTGTTAGCATGTGCCATGCAGCACGTGAGTGCGGACCGGTAATTGGGCATAAAAAAAAAATTCTTGGGTTCCGGTTTCCGACCGACCCTGTCAATTTATGTGCGACCCAAATTTATTTTGTGAGCTTGGGGAAGAAATAACACTAAATAGTCTAGGCTACATTAAATAAATCCACAAATAAAAGGCGAACTATAGTTACATTAATTACCCCTTGCGTTATGTATAGGGATGAGCGTATTCTCTCTTTTACAAAGTAGCCTATGCACAGCTGTTCATGAAGACGATTGTTTTCGTCACTTACCAAGGCACTCGCAATTTTGTCCAAACACCGCAACTTTTTCGCAAATTTGACCAATCATTGTAGCCTAGAAATCTAGACGCACCCTAGCGGCGGCCCGCCAGGCTACAATCATCGTAGTTTCACCGTGAAATTTCACCTACCACAACAGTCCCTCGCGCAGAATATTGAGCCAGATGGCACACTTACTTCTGCACCTTCTGCATATGACACCAAAGACTGCCCTAACGTGTTCGTTCCTCTGCAGTTTTGATGACAATAAATAGAAGGCTAACGTTAATGATCTGCTTACTTGCATCTCTCAACCTGGTGTTGCTAACCTACCTAGGCTATGAAAGTAAGTTAATTAAGGCCTACTTAGTTTACTGACATTTGAGTAGGCTATGCAACCCATTGGCAAACGTTTACCTGGATATGTCCTTTTAGCTTATGTCATGTTTGCTAGCTTGTGGGCTTAGTTTGAGTAGTGCTACCAAAATCATAGAAATTAATAAAATTGCAAGACATTTACAGTACCTCTTCTATGATCCAAGAATGATTTCATTCAAGTTGTTTTTTTAACATTTATTTTAACTAATGACATAGAAGACATTCCCAATTGCATCCACATATCGTAATGCACTATGCAAAAAGTGATTTACACAAGTAGCCGAACACAGTGAGATGCAAGCCTTCCAATCCACTCAGAAATGTAATTAGGCTACTCTCACATCCTTAAAGGGGCAGGCAGTCAATTAGACGTACACCACCAATGTAATGACATTAAACAGAAGCGTAGTCAAAAAGTCTACATCAATATGAAATTACTAGATACTTACTTGGCTATTAGTAATTATGCAGGCCACAGACTATGAATTATTAAAAAGATATGAACTTAATATGAATTACAAAATATATGAATGTATTGAAACATATGACATGATGCCATCTCTTTAGGTGACTGTGTTTTTTTGGACAGTTCTACAAAAGGTTGTACTGCTTTGTGAATTACCTCAGTCAAAGCAGAAGTAAAGTAGGCCTACTTTGATTTTCTGTAATCCTTACTGTTTACCTTTGATTATCCTTTTTTAATAAGCATCAAGATTATCAGTGTGATTTTGGTCCTACTAACCTTAATTGCCCTAAATTTAAAAAAAAAAGAAAAAAAAAAAAACTATTTTTGCAATTTTCACTTCCTCCATAATTTCTCCACAAGAAACAGCTAAAAACACCGCAACTTCCATCCAGGCATTTTAGGTCGAAACAGTTTCAAAAAACCTTGTGAAATCCTGGAGGGACTGATTTTCTACCCATCCCTTACTGCCACTGGGGGAAAAAAAAATCCCTACCGACCCATGGCCTCAACTGCCAACCAACCGGAACCAAACCTTTTGTTTTATGCCTTAGCCGAAAGGCCCAGTCTCAAATGTGACCGGTAGTTAGCTGATGAGCCCAATCCCAGGTAACAAGTCTCAGATGTGACCAGTAGTTAGCTTATGAGCCCAATCCCAGGTAACAAGTCTCAGATGTGACCAGTAGTTAGCTGATGAGCCCAATCCCAGGGGATAGACCCAGGTGATAGGCCCAATCCCTATTCACCCGGCGGCCATTACGAGTCTGAGGGGTACACTTGCCATTACACCTCAGTCCAGCAGATGGTGGTGGTAATGCACTCCGTTTGCAAACTGCTAAAAAACAATTCACTGAAGAAGAAGAACAGGCCAGTGAACCCTTCTTTTTTGGTGAGTTTTTGTGTGAGTGTGTGAGATATACAGGTGTGTGTGTGTGTGTGTTTGAGATATGCAGGTGTGTGTGTGTGTGTGAGAGATATACGTGTGTGCGTGTGTGTGTGTGAGTGTGTGAGATATACAGGTGTGAGTGTGTGAGATACAGTATACAGGTGTGTGTGTGTGTGAGTGTGAGATATACAGGTGTGTGTGTGTAAGTGTGTGTGTGTGTGTGTGTGAGATATACAGGTGTGTGAGTGTGTGAGATATACAAGTGTATGTGTGTGTGTGTGTGTGTGTGAGATATACAGGTGTGTGAGTGTGTGAGATATACAGGTGTATGTGTGTGTGTGTGTGTGTGAGATATACAGGTGTTTGCATTTGGATTCCCCTGGTGCCATACGTAGATGTGTGTGAGGGTGTGAGAGAGTGTGTGTGTGTGAGATATACAGGTGTGTATTTGCATTTGGTGGCCATACGTAGATGTGTGTGTGTGTGAGATATACAGGTGTGTATTTGCATTTGGTGGCTATACGTAGATGTGAGGTTGTGAGAGAGTGTGTGTGTGTGTGTGTGAGATATACAGGTGTGTATTTGCATTTGGTGGCCATACGTAGATGTGTGTGTGTGTGTGTGTGTGGGGGTGAGAGAGAGTGTGTGTGTGTGTGAAATATACAGGTGTGTATTTGCATTTGGTGGCCATACGTAGATGTGTGTGTGTGTGTGTGTGTGGAGAGTGTGTGTGTGTGTGAAATATACAGGTGTGTATTTGCATTTGGTGGCCATACGTAGATGTGTGTGTGTGTGTGAGGGTGAGAGAGAGTGTGTGTGTGTGTGTGAGATATACAGGTGTGTATTTGCATTTGGTGGCCATACGTAGATGTGTGTGTGTGTGTGTGAGGGTGAGAGAGAGTGTGTGTGTGTGAGATATACAGGTGTGTATTTGCATTTGGTGGCCATACGTAGATGTGTGTGTGAGGGTGAGAGAGAGTGTGTGTGTGTGTGTGTGTGAGGGTGAGAGAGAGGGAGAGGTGCCAGTGCGTTCTAGAGGAGAAGGAGGCTGCATGTCACGTCATTGACCCACGTGTGTGTGTGTGTGTGTGTGTGTGTGTGTGTGTGTGTGTGTGTGTGTGTGTGAGTGAGTGTGTGTGTGTGAGAGTGAGTGAGTGAGAGAGGAGAAAAACGAGAGGGAGAGAGAGAGGGGGAGAGAGAGAGAGAGAGAGAGAGAGAGAGAGTGTTGAGAGAAGTGAAGCTTGTTAAGGCAGATCTCATGCGGCAGAAATAGAACAGGAACCAGCCTAGTGCAGATACAAATTCTCACGGGTACTACTGGACCACGACCACACACACACACACACACACACACACACACACAGACACTCACACACGTACTGTATGCACACATACAAGGCATAAATAGACCAGCAGGCACTCTCCCACAAACACACAAACTGTAATCTACCTGTTTTACACACACACACACACAAGCTCATTATGGTCTGATGTATCTCGGGCAACAGAAACAAACAGGCAAACTGGTTCACAATAGACTGAGGCCAATAAGCAGCCTTGGAGAGCAAAGGGCCATGCACACACACACGCACACACACGCACACGCTCGCACGCACGCACGCACGCACGCACGCACGCACCTCAAATAAAAGTCTATTTCGGCCAACCTCGGTTCATTCAGAGATTACCATGTGTCACAGATGGAAAGTGTGTCTTTCAGGGAATGTTTACTAGAGGCTTAAGTCTGCACACACACACACAAACACACACACATGTGAAGGTCTGTGTGTTTGTGTGTGTGTCTGTGCGTGTGTGTCTGTGCATGTCTGTGCGTGTGTCTGTGCGTGTGTGGGCGTGCGTGTGTGTGTGTGTCTGTGTGTGGATCTGTGTGCGTGTGTGTGTGTGTGTGTGAATTCAGGCCTTTGTGAGGTGGTGGCTAGGCTAAGTGAATAAATCTGGCCTAAATCCACTTAAAAGGTGTAAGGAGCTGTAAGCCTCTGAGAGAGCACACTGAGGGGCCTCTGGACAAACACACTTCACTTTCTTACACACACACATACACACACACACACACACACACACACACACACACACACACACACACACACACACACACACACACACACACACACACTTCAAACATCCATGACCCAAACTTCTTCAGAGCACGGGAACACGCATTTCTTAGAAAGGCTGTGTGTGTGTGTGTGTGTGAATGAGAAGGTATGAGTAAGTTTGAGCAAAAGTGTGTGTTGTGTATATGTACAGATAAGAACAAAATTATTCATACCCCTGGCAAATATTGATTTAATGTGGATTTTCTCTTGACCAATATGTTTGCTCTGGCTGAAAATGACACTGCCACATGCCAAAAGGTTGTAAGACAATGTGGCAGAAACATGGAATCAAAAATGCCTGGTGGCGCAACGGTCCGAGCAAATTAACACTATGTGAAAAGTATTAAATAGAGAATTTAGAATTTAAGGAAATGAAAAAGAAATATGGGGGCAAACTTATAGTATAAGTGATATTCAGTCTCATTTGTGTGTGTGTGTGTGTGTGGGTGAGTGTGTGGGTGAGTTGGCAGTGAGTGAGTGTATACACTGTCTCATTTGTGTGTGTGTGAGTGTGTGTGTGTGTGTGTGTGTGTGTGTGTGTGTGTGTGTGTGTGTGTGTATGTGTGTGTGTGTGTGTGTGTGTGTGTGTGTGGTGTGTGTGTGTGTGTGTGTGTGTGTGTGTGTGTGTGTGTGTGTGTGTGAGTGTGAGTGTGTGTGTGTGTGTGTGTGTGTGTGTGTATGTGTGTGTGTGTGTGTGTGTGTGTGTGTTTGGCATCCCGCAGCTACGTTCAGCTTTGGGATTAACAGCGGGGAGTCTCTCTCCAGTGAGACACTTTCTCTCAGTGGATTACATGAGTTTAGCTCTGACGTTCTGTTACTTTCGATTCTGACCTTCTGTGTTCATTGTTAAAATTGTTAAAAAATATTTTTTTTGGTTTTATATTATATGCATTTGTGCCTTTATTGTTTTAAATGTTCTTTTTTTTATTTATTCATTGTCCATTTTAGTGACAAATAAGGTTTGTGTGGCTAAGATATACATTATGTAAGTATAAGTATATATACTTTTTTGATCCCGTGAGGGAAATTTGGTCTCTGCATTTAACCCAATCGGTGAATTAGTGAAACACAAACAGCACACAGTGAACACACAGTGAGGTGAAGCACACATAATCCCGGAGCAGTGAGCTGCCTGCATCAACAGTGGCGCTCGGGGAGCAGTGAGGGGTTAGGTGCCTTGCTCAAGGGCACTTCAGCCGCGGCCCACTGGTCAGGGCTCGAACCGGCAACCCTCCGGTTACAAGTCCAGAGTGCTAACCAGTGGGCCACGGCTGCCCAATTTCTTCACTTTTACTTCACTTTTATGGTGAAGGCCTTTCAAATAAACTAAAAAATGTCGTCCAGAAATTGGAGCAACCAGGTAAAATACTAATTTAAACCAAGAAATAGTCTCCTCTTCTTCCAACCTCTGTGATGAGAGCTCCTCGGTAGGCTGGCCTCCTCTCCTCTCCTGTTCCTGCTCACGCCATACTGCCCCCTGGTGGAGCATCCTGACGTGACGCCTACATTTGCACCACTTTCTCACGGCGTCAGAGCACGACTGCCACAAGATGTGGCTACACGTATATTTGCGTGTGTGTGTGTGTATATATGTGTGTGTTTGTGTGTGTGTGTACATATATATATCTCTCACACACACACACACTCACACACCCACGCATACATGAAGTATGTGTGTGTATGTGTGTGTGTGTGTGTGTGGGTGTGCACTGTGGTTTGCACAGTAGCGTACGTGGTCATTCTGATGCAGTAGCGTACGTGGTCATTTTGATGTGTTGAGTGGTTGGTAATTTTCTGTTTTCTCTCTTTCCTCTCTCTCTCCCTCCCTCCCTCTCTCTTTCCTCTCTCCTCTCTCTCTCTCTCTTTCCTCTCTCTCTATCTCTCGCTCTCTCTCCCTCTCTCTGTAGATCGCTAAGCTCCGGCAGCAGCTGCAGCGCAGTAAGCAGGCGGCTCGTAAGGAGGGGAAGGAGCGCCTGTCTCCGCTGCCCATCCCTCAACAACACTCGGCCCCGTCGCCAGGCAACACACCCAGTGGACAGCCCAGCACCGCCAACATGGCCAGCCAAGCAACGGTGAGACACGCACACACACACACTCACACACGCACACACTCTCTCTCACACACACACACACGCACACACTCTCTCTCACACACACACACACTCTCACTCTCTCACACACACACACACACTCTCACTCTAACACACACACACACACACACACACACACACACAGTCTCTCACACCCACACAGCCACACACACACACACACACATACTCTCTCACTCTCACTCACACACACACACACACTCTCTCACTCTCTCTCACACACACACACACTCACACACCCACGCATACATGAAGTTTACTCTATAAATTAAGATAAATCAGTCCCTGCGATACTGACCTGACCCCTATGACCTGTGTGTGTGTTTGTGTGTGTGTGTTTTTGTGTTTTTGTGTTTTTTTGTGTGTTTGTATCTCTGTGTGTGTGTGTGATTAGATTACATTGAGTAACCAAATGAATAGGTCCTCTGTGATGTGTTGTATAGTACAGATGTTTTGTAGTGTGGCTAATCCAAAGGTTTAATTCTATAAACTTGAATCAATTGCTGTAAACACGTGTACGTGTGTACACACACACACACACACACAGAGGCCTCTGTGTTTGTATATAGTATAAGTATATATAGAGTGCTAACCAGTGGGCCACGGCTGCCCTTCATTGACATGTGTAGTGTATTAATACACTTCCCAGTGTGGACCTGGTGTACACACACACACACAGACACAAACACCCACACAGTGTGGACCTGTGTGTGTGTGTGTGTGTGTGTGCGCGCATGCATGTGTGTACACTCCTTTTAATGTCACAGTTGTGTATGTGGTGTGTGTGTGTGTTCGCACATGTGTGTGTACACTCCTTTTTCTGTCACAGTATTGTATGTGGTGTGTGTGTGTGTGTGTGTGCGCACGCATGTGTGTACACTCCTTTTTCTGTCACAGTGTGTGTGTGTGTGTGTGTACACTCCTCTTTCTGTCACAGTTGTGTATGTAGTGTGCGGCTAGTATTGCACAATCTTCTCCTAATAAGTATCTTATTTTCTTGTGATCTTCGATCTCTCTCTCTCTCTCTTTCTCTCTCTCTCTCTCTCTCAATTCAATTTAATTCAAATATGCTTTATTGGCACGACAAATCATATGATGCATTGCCAAAGCGTTCACAGGAATAATAATAATTACAAATAAGTAAACAAACAAACAAACATATACAAACATTACAAACATTTTTTACACCTCATCAATACACTGTGTGTGCGTGTGTGTGTGTGTGTGTGTGTGTAGGCGCATTGCTTAGTGGTCACTCCTCTTTCTGTCACAGTGTAGGGTTGCCAACTTTCTGATATGAAAATAAGGGGGGGGGGGGGATAATACACTTCAGTAGACCGCATCCACTTCAGTTAGTGGGGGTGGGGGTGTTTTGATAATACACTTCAGTACACCAGCATCCACTTCAGTAGACCGGCATCCACTTCAGGTGGGGGGGGGGTGTTTCGATAATACACTTCAGTACACCAGCATCCACTTCAGTAGACCGGCATCCACTTCAGTTGGGGGTTCGATAATACACTTCCAGTACACCGCATCCACTTCAGTTGGGGGTGGGGATTGAAATTATGTATGCATTATTGTACTAAATAGTGCATCATTTCACAAAATTGTGAGCCATTATTTACTAAAATGCGCACATAATATACTACATTCTATGCACAATCTAGTAAAATGAGATCATAATTGAGTAAAATGAGTGCACAATTTGGTCAAATGAACGCACATTCTCACAATATATCAAAAAAAAAAATTCTTGCCTACATTATAGCCTACTAGCCTACTCATTTTCTTATAGCCTACTAGCCTACTCATTTTCTATCTGGTGCAAAACAAGAATCATTTTGATGCAAAAACACTTGATAAAGAAATAACTGTTTGTAGCCTATTATATTCAAACCTAAAAACTGAACTGGCGGATATGCTGTCATATTGCTGTAAAAAAATATATTGAACATCAGAAGCAGCTCCAGAAGCTCTGAATTTGGTGAAGCCTTATTTTATTTCTGGCTTTTTTTCTGTCTCTGCAGGAAGTAGGCCTATTTGTCTATCTTGCACAAATGCACTGTAAAACTCTGAGCCAGACATGTGATCTCACACTACTATCAGCGTGATAAAGGCCTACGTGACTCACAGTGGCTCAAATGAAAAGTGTGTTCTTTGTTGGGATAGTGATGACAGACAAACCGAGAGGGTTAAATGACAGCAGTAAAGTTTCCCTTTATCACATATGAATCGTGCATACAAATTGTGCATTCTTCGTTCATAGTCTAACTTATTATACTGATCTGTCATAGATTTGCACGAGTTGATTCTCAATAATACGGAACAAAATGCATTCCGTATCAGTTCAATACGGAACAAAATGCGTTCTGCATCAGTTCAATACGGAACACATCTTTTTCCTGGCAAATACGGGACGATTCCGTATTTTACGGAACGGTTGGCAACCCTAGTTGTGTATGTAGTGTGCAGCTAGTATTGCACAATCTTCCTCTTCTCCTAATAAATCTTCCCTCTCTCTCTCTCCCTCTCTGCCTTCTCTCTCTCTAGTCTAGTCTCCCATGTCCTCCAAGTCTCAGATGTCGCTGTCGAGCATCACAGTCCCCAAGCCGACCATCTCCAGGGTGCCCAGCAGCATGGAGGGCATCAACCACGAGCTGGAGAAGGTTTTCATCAGAGAGGGAGGGGAGAAGGAGGAGCTAAAGGTACACGCACACACACACACACACACACACACACACACACCAGAGCTGGAGTTTTGTAAAAAGGAATCTTCATCACCATGTGTCTTCTCCTCCTCCTTTTTCTTCCTCCTCCTTTTTCTCCCTTTCCTCCTCCTTTCTTCTCCTCCTTCCTTCTTTTCTCTCCCTTCTTTTCTCCTCCCTTTTTTCTTTCCTCTTTCTCCTTCTTTCTTTTTTTTCTCTCCTTCTTTTTTCTCCTCCCTTCTTTTCTCCTCCCTCTCCTCCTTCTCCTTCCTCTTTTCCTCCCTCTTTCCTTCCCCTTTTCTTTCTCCCTCTTTTCTCTCTCTTTTCTCCCTCCTCTCTTTTCTTCTCCTTCCTCTCCTTCTCCTTCTCCTCCTCCTTCCTCCTCCTCTTCCCTTCTCCTCCCTCTCTCCCCCTCCTCCTCCTGTTTCTCCCCAGGCTCTGAGGTGTTTGATATGGGCGGTCCTGTTCCTCCTCAGCAGGCCAAAGAGTAGCAGCAGCAGGAGGTGGACATTCTCAGACCCAGGGTGCCCCTGGTCGCCCAGGGGCTGCTGCCTCTGTCCCCTGTTCTCCCTCAGATGTTTCGGGCCAGCTCACACGGGGCAGCCCCTTTACCCATTGACGCAGCTGCTGATCGACCGGGACAAAGGTACACACACGCACACACACACACGACACACACACCATGGCGAATAATAAGATACACACTGTTATGACCTAGGGGTAAGGCCACAAACAAAAAGAGGTTGGATCTTTAACTAAATATGGATTTATTAAAACTAAACTAAATAAATAACAAACAAAACAGTGTGAGGTGGGTCAAAGTCAGTCATCAGTAATGTATGGATGTTGTGTGTTTGCATGTGTCTGAGCAGTGTTGCATGTCCAAACCCAAAGTAAGAATGGCTCCTTCAAGGGAGAGGAAGCGTCCTTCTTATCTGCACACCTGCACACAGGTGCAGCTCATCAGCTTGTTAGGGTCCTGAACACACCTGAAAACAACTAGAAAGAAAAACAGCCTAATCGAGCAGAAGGCCTTAATTAGGCCGCCACACACACACACACACGCACACACACACGCATTACCACACGCACACCACACGCATTACCCACACGATTAATACCACACACACGCGACGCACACACAATAATACACATACCAATAAACACCACACACACACGACACACCACAATACACACCACACGATGCACATCACACACCCATACACATACGCACACACACACCACGCATCGCAGCACACCACGCATAATACACACACGGCCAATACACCACACAAAACACAATATGCAATACACCAATAACACACACGCATCACAATACACGCACGCCAGCACACACACACACCATACACAACACACGACACAATACATACACACACACACCGCAATTAATACCACACACACACACACACGTCACGACGCATTAATACACAATAATAATACGCATACACACACTATACACACACAAACACACCAACAATATTACACACATTACATAATAATGCAGACGCATTACACACACACGCATTAACACACACACTATACACACAATAAACAAAACACAACACACCACAATACAGACAGACTACACACACACCAATAATAATAATACAGACTACACACACACACCCACAATAATAATACACACACACGCACACACACGCATATTGCCACACACGCGACACACACACGCATTGCATACACACACACACGCATTTACACACGCATTACACACACACACACACACACACACCACACCATTACCACAATGTTATCACACACAGCTGAATGCGACGCGACACGCATTACTAATACACACACCAACCACAGACCAAAGACCACACACCACACAATAATAATACACACACACCACAGACTGGCCAGACCAATAAATTCCACAGACACAGACCACACACTACACACCCACATTACACCACAATTCACACGCACGCACACACCCAATAATTTTTCACACACACACCAGCCAATACTATCATCAATAATAACACACAGACCAGATAATAATAATAATAATACACACACAACAATACACACACACACACACACACACACATCATCGTCGCATTTCTTTGATGATGACTGAGATAAAGGTACACACACACTCACACAAAACTTATATAAAAACACACGGTAATATTTACCATCATATTTTCACACACCACAGCATGTGTGGTTTGTGATGTGACGCTCTTCTGTTAGGATCGACCGATGTGGTTTTTTTTTCAGGGTCATACCGATATCACTTATTACCAAACAGGGAGGCCGACAACCGATATGTAAAACCTATATGTCAGTTGTCAAAAAGGGGTAGGTAGTAAAGGCGATATGCTGCAAAAAAAATCATCTGCAAGCATTTAATTATGCAAACTTTTCTTTCTTCTTTTTGATACACAATTGTCTATCAACTTGCATCACTTGCAAGTGTATATCCTGTGTAGGCCTATCATGTTAATCCAAGAGTGATAGCAACTATTTTCATAGAGTAGGCCTGCACAATGGCTATGTGTTTGTTATTACCTGTCACAAAGAGGATGCTTTGCCATCGTTTGTGAGTGCAGGAGAGGGAGGAGGAAGAGGTGCATGTGTGATGGCAAGTGTTACGTTGAATAGTTTTAACGAAAACAGTTTTTTAAAATAGTTCTTAGGCTATTTAAGCATGCAATTTGTGTCCATATGTAGGCTATAAGATGCACTTTGAGAGCCTAAAAGGCACGCAATAGCCAGCTCAGGGCGACATTTTGTTCAGGTCGGATTAAATTACGGTTGGCCCTAGGTGCATGTAGTCTTTTCTGACAGTCCGCTTCAAAAGGAGCAATTAGACTTTTTGACGTTATCATATCGATAATTTAGGACTTGTCTGTACTATGTCCACCGAGGTGTCCCGTTATTCACAATCCAAATTTGGCGGAGGCAGAGAACTCCGACACGCAGCACCGAAGTTTGTGGATGTAAACAGCATCAGTAATCGCATCAATCGGGAATTCGCTAAATGAAGGAGGGCGGTGCTTTAGGCTTCTTATTGATCCGGATCAAAAGAGACAATAGCTTACAAAGTGGTGTTTTTGTAACTTCACTGTAGATGATTAGATTCATTGCAACTTCAGCAATGTAGGCTACCTTCCTTACCTTCAAAAAAATAGCTCCGCACAGCTGAAGCCAGTCTACAGTCTGCCTCAGTGAGAATCCTAAACTTTCTGTGTTCCAGTCTTCAATCCCCATTGGCGCGCATTCGTTGCTAACTAACAAATCAGACGGTGTAGTGGGCGGGGACTAATCTCTTTTGACCACAGAGTAGCAAATGCAGAGGAGAGAGACGCTTACAGACAAAGTGGCGGCTTTCAATATCGCTGATCGGTGGAAAAATGACCGATACCACTGATTATTATAAAAATACTAAATATCGCCCTATTAATGGAAGCCAGGCCGATAATTGGCCTCATTCTTACTCTGTCCTGTTCTGCAGTGGACACACTCTCACACACTCTCACACCATCACACTCACACACACACGCGGTGGGACACACTCTCACACACACTCACACACACACGTGTGATTTGTGGTGTGACGTTGTCGTTCTCTCTCTCCTGTTCTGCAGTGGACACACTCTCACACACACACACACACACTCTCACACACACTGCGCAGTGGTTTGTGGTGTGACGTTCTCGTTCTCTCTGTCCTGTTCTGCAGTGGACAGTGGCAGCAGCTCTCCGCTGCCCAAGTTCGCGTCGTCCCCCAAACCCAACAACAGCTACATGTTCAAGAGAGAGCCGCCCGAGGGCTGCGAGAAGATCAAGGTGTTCGAGGAGAGGTGAGCACCGTGTGTGAGTGTGTGAGTGTGTGAGTGTGTGTGTGTGTGTGTCTGTTTGTGTCTGTGTCTATGTGTCTGTGTCTGTGTCTGTGTCTATATAATGATATTATAATGTTATAGATTGTGGATAGATTTGCGTTGTCTATCTAGATACTGTCGAATGATTGTCACCCTGTTGTCATGGCAACACCTCAACTTTTTTCCTGTTTCTCACTTCCTGTGCGGCTCAGCTCCAGGTCGGCCGGTGCGGTGCCGCTGTTCTCGTGTCCAGACAAGAACAAGGTCAACTTCATCCCCACTGGTTCAAAGCCCTTCTGCCCGGGCGTCTCCCATCGGACGGTGAGCTTGAAGGAGGGGAGGGGCCAGAGGAGGAGGAGGCGGGGCCGAGCTCGGTCGTCATGGTACCCGGCCACGCCCCCTCTCAGGTCTCCGCCAGCACCAACACAGAGGACCACGCGCCGGACCACGCACCGGACGACCCCGACGCCTCCCCTCCTCAAGGTTTGTTGCAGCAACAGCACAGCTGGCCATCAGTTGACTTGCCCCACCGCCAGAGCTGGCCTCTGGCGTCCCCCCGCCTCACACACACACACACACACACACACACACACACACACACACACACACACAGAGCGCTACTCTGTCACACCAACACCCTGTCTGTCCAACTGACCGTCCGTCTTTCTGCATGGCATTGCAACAACGTCCTGAACAAATCATCATCTTCATCAACGATGGGACGAACAGACAATCCCAGACACACACACGCACACACACACACACACACACACACACACACACTCCCTCTAAGACTCTTATCACACCTTTGCGTTGCAAGCGTAATTTATAAGTACTATTGCTTGGGAGGACGAAGGGGTCTAAATATTCAATATTCAATAATGTCATCCGAATATTCATGTCTCAAATAATCATTATCAACAATTTATGTGATGCAGTAAAGCAAAATATTGGTAATTGATGTAAATAATCACGAACGCTTTTGTGCAAGACAAGGATGCTGGGTTAGTGTGGTTGGGAGACTGAAGATATGCAACACACACATTTGTTTTGTTTATTTGTTTTTGTTTACTGACACCTCACAGGAGCTCTCTCTGCTGGCCCTGCTGCACACATACACACACACACACACACACACCCTCCAGGCTTACATCAACACCAAAGCTAGCTTGTGATGACATCATCGTTTAATTTGAATTTGACCAATCACCAGTAAGCCCAATTCAACAGACACTGCAGTCACAAGTGAAGTGTGTGTGTGTGTGTGTGAGAGAGAAGGAGAGTGTGTCCTTACATTAGATCTCTGGTGTGTGTGTGTGTGTGTGTGTGTGTGTGTGTGTGTGTGTGTGAGAGAGAGACAAGGCGAGTGTGTCCTTAAATTATATCTCTGGTGTGAGCTTGTGCAAAGTGGAGTGTGTGTGTGTGTGTGTATGTGCATGCTGGGTTTCTCTGTAGAGTGGATGAGCTGGCCTGCTTGAGTGTGGGCATGCTTCAGTCTATGGTAGTGTGTTTAAGGTGCGTTCGTGCGTGCGTGTGTGTGTGTGTGTCGTAAGAATGCTCAATGTCATCGCACATCGGTGAGGTAGTGTGGTGAAGTGGGGCATGCTTCCAGTCTATGGCAGTTTAAGGTATTAAGGTGTGTCGTATTGTGTGCATCGCGTGCGTGAGTATAGTAGTGTTTAAGATGCATCGCGTCGCGTGTGTGTGCATCGCGCGTGGTATGGTAGTGTGTTTAAAAGATGCGTGTGTGCATGCGTGCGTGGTATGGTAGTGTGTTTTAAGATCGTCGCGTGTGTGTGTGGTATGGTAGTGTGTTTAAGATGTGTGCGTGCGTGTGTGCATGCGTGCGTGGTATGGCAGTGTGTTTAAGATGCGTGCGTGCGTGTGTGCATGCGTGCGTGGTATGGTAGTGTGTTTAAGATGCGTGCGTGCGTGTGTGCATGCGTGCGTGGTATGGTAGTGTGTTTAAGATGCGTGCGTGCGTGTGTGCGTGTGTGCGTGGTATGGTAGTGTGTTTTAAGATGCCGTCGCGTCGCGTGTATTAGTATTGATAGCATTGGTATGGTAGTGTGTTTAAGATGCGTGGAGTCGCATTATGTGTGCGTGGTATGGTAGTGTGTTTAAGATCGGTATGGTGTAATGTTTAAGATTTTTATTGTGTGCATCGTCGTGGTATCGTCGCGTCGTGCGTGTGTACTGTGGTATGGTAGTGTGTTTAAAGATGTGCGTCGTGTGTTGGTAATTGTGTTTTAAGATCACGTCGCGATTATGTGTGGTATGGTAGTGTGTTTAAGATGCGTGCGTGCGTGCGTGTGTGTGTGTTTGTGTGGTATGGTAGTGTGTTTAAGATGCATGCGTGCGTGCATGGTTGTGTGTGTGGTATGGTAGTGTGTTTAAGATGCGTGCGTGCGTGTGTGTGTGGTATGGTAGTTTAAGATGCGTGTGTGTGTGTGTGTGTGGTATGGTAGTGTGTTTAAGATGCAACGTGTCATGCTCCGTGTCTGCATCCACAGTATGAATAAGCTCCTGATAAATAATCTGATAAATGAATAAGCTCTGTAAATATGAATATACTTTTAAAGATATAGAAACCTATACACACACATAAAAGACGCAAGCTTGTTTGAACTGAACCTGTGTATTGCTGTGCTGGATGTGTGGAAGGGGAAAAGGCTGTACTTTTTTAAGATTATGTTTACAATCTATCCAGGTTGCGTTTCTAAAGACTTCTTTAAAGAAAACATTTATTGTAAAAAAAAAATATGATTAAAAAAAGTTAGGGTCATAAACACATATATACAAATTTACATTTCTATCAAATTGCCCGTGATGCGTTGCACAGCCAAACCCTTGCCACTTGTATCACCAGTGTAAGATCCAACCACACACACACACACACACACACACACACACACAGCCATCAGTACACCACTCGGGAGTGTAAACTCAGGTAATTTGAAATGTATTCGTCCTCCAACAGATGGCCCAAATATCTGCAGCTTCTTTGCTCTGCCTGGTATGCTACTCCATGTTGATTTGCTCTGCCTGGTATGCTACTCCATGTTGATTTGCTCTGCCTGGTATGCTACTCCATGTTGATTTGCTCTGCCTGGTATGCTACTCCATGTTGATTTGACCTTATTGTTGTATTTATTTATTTCATGTTTCTTTTCTCATTTCCAGACTTTGTTCAGGCATTTCTCATGACATTCCCTGTGAGGATAGTGGAGTGTGTGTGAGTGTGAGTGTGTGTGTGTGTGAGTGTGTGAGTGTGAGTGTGTGAGTGTGAGTGTGAGTGTGTGAGTGTGAGTGTGAGTGTGAGTGTGAGTGTGAGTGTGAGTGTGAGTGTGAGTGTGAGTGTGTGTGTGTGTGTGTGAGTGAGTGTGAGTGAGTGAGTGAGTGAGTGTGAGTGAGTGTGAGTGTGAGTGAGTGTGAGTGAGTGTGAGTGAGTGAGTGTGAGTGTGTGAGTGTGTGAGTGTGTGAGAGTGTGTGATAGTTAAAATATTGAAGTGTTACTACTTCATACCAATGTCACACTGTTGATTGACACTCATAATCTTCAAAACTCCTCCCATTCCATACTGACTCCCTCCAATCATTACAGCCAAGGCAGCCAGTACACACACACACACACACACACAGACACACAGACAGACACACACATACATACACACACACACACACACACACACACACACACACACACACACAGACACACAGACAGACACACATACACACACACACACACACACACACACACACACACACACACACACACACACACACACACACACACACACACACACACACACACACACACACACACACACACACACAATCACAATCACCACGAGCACAGAGCAGCTCTGCCCCGTATAGTCATATGAGCAACACACTGAGCCCGAGACCAAAGTAAGAACACACACACTCTCTAAGGCCCATACCCTACCACACACACACACACACACACAGACAAAGGCTAGAGGAACTGCGCAGTCCTAATTCTTTTGTTTAAAACTCCTGCACCTTATTGAAACGAAGAAACAAACAAAACAGTTAAGGAAATTGGTGAGCATTGCTTTAGGAAAAGATGAATGAATGGGTGAGCGTTGCTTTAGGTAAAGATGATGCAATAATACACACAGAGGCGTAGTCACGTGGCGTAGCGTGCGTTTACTTCATGTGTACATCTGAGTGGTCACATGGCATGTCCACCTCCCGTGTGAAATGTGATGTTTGTGGTTAAAACATGTCCATCCCATGTGTGTCTATGGGTTTGTGTTGAACTCCAGAGGCTGACCATTCCACTGATCGGCGCTGTGCCGGAACACAGCCAGCCCGGGGCCGGGCCACGTGTGGGCCAGACCTGGCTGGGGGCTCGCTGGAGTTTGGATCTTTACGCCATGAACCCAAAACCAGCACGGCTCCAGTCCAGACCTCATGCAGCCATGTCCTGATCACACTCCATTACGCATGCACACACACACACACACACACACACATATACACACACACACACACAAAAGGCAATAAATACAGCGGTTTGACCACTGAGTGTTTGCCAGTGTGTGTGTGTGTGTGAGAGAGAGAGCGAGAGAGGGTGTGTGTGTGTGAGAGAGAGAGTGAGTGAGTGAGTGTGTGTGTGTGTGTGTGGATATCACTGACTGTTCCGATATATTCCATAGAAGTCTACGCACGTAAACACAAACCCCAGTAGAGTGGGCTAAACCTCATTTAACACCCTCTACAGGAAATGATATCACCACATTTAACACCCTCTACAGGAAATGACATCACCATCCTGACCTGGCTCCTGTAGAGAGTTCCGACCTCCTCGTCTGGCCTCTAGTGATGTCAGCTCCCAGGTCTGCTCTCTCAGCCCCTGAACACACACACACACACACTCTCTGAGCCTTGAGGGTGATCTGTGTGGATAAATATACTCACACAAACACTAGGAGCTGTGATGGCAACACACACTCAGCCATGGGGGCAATCTGTTTCTGAACACACGCAGAGCTGAGAGAGTGATGTTTGTTTCTGAGCACACACACGCAGAGCTGAGAGAGTGATGTTTGTTTCTGAGCACACACACGCAGAGCTGTCAGAGTGATGTTTGTTTCTGAACACACACACACACACACGTGCAGAGCTGAGAGTGATGTGTGTGCCCCCCCAGCACAGTGGAGTGCTGAGTCTCTGTGAGCTCCTCTGCTGTGTGTACATGCTGTGGGTCTCTGGTCGGGGCTGGCCACTGTGTTTGCTAAAGACATTCGATAACGCACTTGATAACGCACTCTCTCTCTTTCTGTCTGTCTCTCTCTTTCTCTCGGTCTGCGTCTGTCCTGGATGAAGGCTGAGGGGCGGCCACTTGTTTGGTATTTTTCAAACATAGAGATCTCTTGTGTCTTATTTAAATAAAGTTATTAGCAGTATCAAAGCCCCCTGTGTGTCGTGTGTTTGTTCCTGAAGCCAGTGGATGAAAGAACTCAAGAGTTCTACAGTTCTATTAGTTTTACTGAAGTAGTAGAAACATTACTAATGTTCTACTGCCATAGGACTAGAAGACTCATCAGCTAATGTTCTACTGCTATAAGAGTCTCATCAACTAATGTTCTATTGCTCTAGAAACCCATCAACTAATGTTCTACTGCTCTAGAAGACCCATCAACTAGTGTTCTACTGCTATAAGAGTCTCATCAACTAATGTTCTATTGCTCTAGAAACCCATCAACTAATGTTCTACTGCTCTAGGAGAACCATCACCAACATGCTAGAGCTATAAGTGAAGTTCTAGTGCTCTAGTGGAGTGAAGAGCTGGCAGGCAAGCCAGTGGATACCCCATCTCTGCTGAGGGGCTGAAGCTAAGCAGGTGAGGTCTTGGTCGGTACTTGGATGGGAGACCTGCTGGGAACACCCAGTGGCTTCTGGGAGTGGTGTTGATGAGCCAATAGGAGGGAGTGTTTCCTCTGGTCATAAATCAATCCCAGTGCAGTAGGTCCTGTGCCCAATGATTTCCTCATGGACCATCTAGTATTATGCATATCTAGGTAATAACAGGTGGTGTTATTACCTAAACACCATCTAGTGTTACGCATTCCTTAACATAAAGCTGTTGTGTTGATTACTAACATGACCTGATGTGTGCATGCTCCTCTAGATACAATGCAGGAGAAATCAACTACCCCCAACTGTGTGGCACCAGAATGCCAACCATGCACCAGTAAGGGGCCTGGTTGGCTGATCCCACCCCCCCCATTTTTTTTTTGCTGGACTGTGTGGTGTCAGGGCATTGGTATATAACCAGCAGGAACACTGCCCCCTACTGGTAGACTAACACCACTTCCAGCCGCCACTTGGTCTTGGAAGAAGGTCTCCCATCCAAGTGCTGACCAAGGCCTCACCTGCTTAGCTTCAAGTCACTCAGCTGGGGGAGGTACCCACTGGGCTGGCTGCTGGCTATGAAAGTGAGAGAAAGATCCAGAGTTTATGTGAATGATGAGGTCACACCATGAGATTTAGGGCCTGTCCACCGGAGGCGCTTTTTTTTAGGTTAAACGCAGAGGTTTTGCTTAGTCTTGGCCGAGCATCCAAACGAATCCTGTAAACGCACTGCCCGAAACCGCACTTTTCTGAAACCTGGTCCCAGAGTGGAGAAATCTGAAACCGTAGCCCGTTAGAACTCACGTTAAGCCGATGGTAGCACACTGAATCTTGAATCTCTTGATTTGATGCAGGCAAAAGTATTGACTGTTACTAAAGAAGGTTTTATAGCAATATTATAAAATGTGGCGACAGAATAGCCTAGAACTTGGGTAAGCCTTGGTTTAGTATCCCTAATTGCGGTGATAGCCAAAACTATTGTGAATCCGCGGACTATCCTACAACCAAAGAAAGTAAAGGTGATTAGTAGGCCTACCTCGTTAATAAAATAAAGGGCGGGACTGCACCCTTCACAAACCGTAAAATAACGTTTATTAGTTTACAGTTGACTACAGTTGACAGTTCACCATCAGTCCACACAAACAATTCTGGTTTCCTTGCACTAGCCATTTAGCGTAGCCTATTCTGTCTGTTTTTTTAAAGCATAAGTTTTGCAAATTTTGGTGAATTTCTGTGAAGACACAGTGCCACCCATAGGCCTGGGGCATGAAGTAGCGTGTTGAGTCGTGTTGAGATGGATCCGTTTGGATATAAATATTCTTGATCAGGGTTCCAGGGGAAGGCGGAGGAAAAAAGATCGGTTTGAATGCGTGTGGACTAGGCCTTAAATAGTAGCTTGTGTTATGCCTCATAGCAACACAGTGTTTCAACATACTGAGTAAATATTTAGTTAGGGGCACCAAATCAGTCTAAAACCACAGCCAGGAATCAAACCGTTACTTTTAGAGACTCCACATGCAAGCCAGGCTCCTTAGCCACTACGCTGCTGTTGTGTATTGGTTTCTAAGGTGAAAGACCTCTGTGATGTTGCTTTTAGTTTCTTTGTTTACTACATAAGGAGACACACACCCCACACACACACACACACACACACACAGACTGCTGTCCCTGAAGAGTCTCCGTCATAGAGTAGAGTAGAGTCATAGAGTGTGTCTCGTAATGTGTGTGTGTGTGTCGTAGTGTGTGTGTGTGTGCATGCGTGTGTGTGTGTATGTCGTACTGTGTGTGTGTGTGTGTGTGTGTGTGTGTGTGTGGTTGTGTGTGTGTGTGTGTGTGTGTCGTAGTGTGTGTGTGTGTGTGTGTGTGTGTGTGTGTCATAGTGTGTGTGTGTGTGTGTGTGTGTGTGTGTGTCGTAGTGTGTGTGTGTGTGTGTGTGAGTGTGTGTGTGTGTGTGTGTGTGTGTGTGTGTGTGTGAGTGTGTGTGTGTGTGTGTGTGTGAGTGTGTGTGTGTGTGTGTTCTGATGAGAGGAAACAGGGCTGTAGCTGCTGGATGATGAAATGAGACCAACAACCCTCATGCTGCTCATGACTTTAGGAAAGGTAACCTTTTAGTGACTGTGTGAGTGTGTGTGTGTGTGTAAGATCCAGAGAGTGTGTGGAATGAGTGTGAGGCACAAGGGAAATGAGGGCTTGGGGTGTAAGAGTCTGGAAGAACACACACACACACTTTGCCCCAGGCCTTAGCCCCGACCTTACTGTGCATATATCAGGTGCGTGCGTGTGTGTGTGTGTGTGTGGTCATGACCCTACGGTCATGGCTTGGATGTGTGTGAGTGTGTGTCTTTGCTTTGTGCCAGAACCCAGAGGTGTGTGTGAGTGTGTGTTCTCACTTCTCTGCATGTCATGTTGTAGCTGGCTGTTTCCACTGGGCCCGTGGGGAGTCTGCACATGTGCAGTGGGCCCTCTCATACGCTGCCACGCGCCCTCTGCTGGCTAGTCTGGGGTACTGCATCTCTGGGGGCTGTTTGAAGGTATCGCCACCAGAAGTGCATCCCTGCCAGCACTCACCATGAGAACAAGTTATGAATAATACTGAAAGGATTGATGCTTAAAGAATACACACACTACGTAAATACAAACCTCTGGCATACACCAGTCTATCTGTCTATAGCTCTGCCTGTCTGTCTGTCTGCCTGTCTGTCTAGATGAACACATCTGCTAAATCTGGTTTCAAATAATTGTGACCCAGGGACAACCATTCTGACTCGAGAAGGAACCCGAGGGCCACTGCTGAATAGAAATGAGTGATTCCCACATTGAGACCACATCATTGTTATTGGGGCAGCCATGGCCTACTGGTTAGCGCTTCGGTGCTTCACCTCACTGTGTGTTCACTGTGTGCTGAGTGTGTTTCACTAATTCACAGATTGGGATAAATGCAGAGATAAAATTTCCCTCACGGGATCAAAAGAGTATATATACTTATACAATACTGAGACCACATTACAGATTACTGAGACCACATTATTGAGACTGATGGGAATACAGTACATTTTAGAGTTTCCGGACTGGTTTTGGTGGCCAGGGGGCCCCTCTAGGCATTAAACAAAGACACCCTCCCCTCCCCCAATGAAATGCTAATGTACTGGTTCCAAGGGCTATCAGATCCACAAGACAAAGGATGTTACCTTGCTATACTGTATCCATATGTCATGAAATGTAAATGTATTCATGTTTGGTATCATTGTAATAGTCTCAGTACAAGGATTGTAATGATTTATAAGTGATATTTCTGATATATAAGATATCTCTCCTCATGCTATTTAGATAAGAATGCGTAGGTGTGATACTGGTGTGAGTAGTGTGAGTCTGATGCCATCTGAAGAAACCAACCACGTTGGCTTAATTTGCCGCCAACTTCTTTCTTTGTTTAACCCAAAAGTGACTAACTTGCAGTGTACTAGAACTAGAACTGAAGAAGAGAGAGAGAGGTTGATCCAACAGAGGCCATGGCCTACACAGACCATAGACCAACAGAGATTGATCCAACAGCCTAGACCATAGACCATTTTTTTTACCCTCTCTGCTTGTAACAGAATAAACCTGATTCCTGAGTTTTCCTGAAGTTTGCCAGTCTAAGTTAATATTAAGTATTAAGTAATTATTCACCACAATTACTTTCAAGACCGCATTACTGAGACCACATGACTGAATGCATGGTCAGCAATGCCTTCAGTTCATGGAGTTCAAACCTCCTGTGCTAATTGAGTCCATGCAGAGGCTCCATCCTCTGGGCCTCTAAACACTGTTGTGCTAAACGAGCCCCTGGACTCCAGTGGGTCTGTATCTAAAGGTCATTCTGCTTCTGCTGTTTGTAAATGTGTGTGTTTCGCCACACAGGGACACAGACATAGGATTTAGAGTGTGTGTGTGTTGTGTGTGTGTGTATGTGTGTGCATTTTCAGCATCTGTCTTGATTGAAACTGGATCGTTGTCTTGTGTAAGGTGTGTGTGTGTCTGTGTGTGTGTGTAAGAGAGAGTGAGAGAGAGAGAGATCAGGATCAGGATGGCAGCAGATTCCTGGATGTAGAGATGTCTTCCACCCTGGTCTCATGACACACACATACACACACACACACACCTACACACATACACACACACAAACACACATACACCGTTCCCTCATAAGATAAAGACACCACCTCAGGGGCAAGTAGCCAGGATTCTGTGTGTGTGTGTGTGTGTGTGTGTGTGTGTGTGTGTGTGTGTGTGTGTGTGTGCGTGTGTGTGTGTGTGTGTGTGTGCGCGTGTGTGTGTACGTACGTGCGTGTGTGTGTGTGTGTGTGTGTGAGAGAGAGACAGAGAGAGAGGCACGTACTCCTTGTAAAGTAGGGCTGGTTGACTGGTGCGGGCTGAGGCAGGTCAGCTAGTGTGTGTGTGTGTGTGTGTGTGTGTGTGTGTGTGTGTGTGTGTGTGTGTGTGTGTGTGTGTGTGTTTCTGTGTGTGTGTGCGTGGCCTGGTTGACTGGTGCAGGCTAAGGCAGGTCAGCTTATCCATCATGAGCGATACGTTTGTCACCTGAAGCCTGCGACTTCATCAAGCCTAACACAACCTCGTCAGGAAGGGCTCGTGTGTGTGTGTGTCTGTTAGAGTTCAGCTAGACACATACAAGCCTGTGACCTGCCCAATTCCACATACACATGCACGCGAGTGTGCACGTGCACACACACACGTCAGAGTTTAGTTAAAGAGTGTTTAAAATGGCCTTGTCAGATTTGTGGTCTGTAGCTCGTGCAAGAGGAAGCTGATCTAATTCATTTGTTGTGTAGTTTACCCTGAGGTTAAAATCTATAAAATATAAAGTCCAGGATACGCTAGGCTACAGTACGCTAGGCTAGTGTCTCATCATCAGCTAGTGGTTTAAGCTGTTCTCTTGCCATGCACCATGCTTGGCGTCATGTTGGCAGCACCCAAGTGCCAAGTTCTGATATTATGTGCCATTGATTGAGGACTTTAGTTCTGATTCAGTTGATGAAGCTAGATAGCAGGGAGACACTCCACTGCCCATCCATACGGATGCTAAACGATATAGAAAACGTCCAAACATCCCTTTGACTGTCAAGCCGTGACAGACAGTCATACATTGATGAGATCAGACTGAATGTCTCAGAAATGTAACTTCAAGCCCTTTTGAACACATTCACAAAAAGGATGTCAGCATCTTTTTCATCAGGCCAAAGCTGTAGCAGAAAAGTACATCTGAAACATTTGCCCTTCACGTTCAGGTGTCTGAGCCTGCGTCAGTGCAGTGAATACTAGCAGCCACTAGATGGCAGTAATGGACCAATAAAGGAAAGCTGGGACCCATCTGTGAGCATGAGGCTGGAGAGCTGTATGAAAGGATTTACCAGAGCGGTGATCATGTTCTTCATAAAAACGAAATATATATAAATAATTAAATGTGCATACTTATACTCACCTACAATTGGGTGTCTATTTATAGGACATATTCATACACAAAATATACATTTCCTTGTCAACATATAGGCTACACTATAGTACAGTGATCTGAAACTCAAACACTTTATGTAAATATGTGAAACGATGTGTTATAATAATCAGACAGAACAAAAGCAGATGTGAGGTTTAGAGAACTGTGAGCATGTAAACCGTTTAGGCTTCTTTTTTATCTCTGTATGTGTTGATTGTCTCTGGGGACAAAACTACTGGCTCGCTCTCAATCCGGGCTAATCGGATTTGCTGAGAACTCCATTCTGTGCTCTAATCATAACCTTAGTGGGAGCGCACAACAAAGGTAACTCTGTCTTTGAGGGAAAAATCAAATTCAGCAGCAGAAAGCCGCGTGTAATCCTGTGTTTTCTGTTCTTCTTAGTGGGGTTAGCGGTTAGCGGTTAGCTCTCTCTATCACACACACACACACACACACACACACACACACACACACACACACTGCCAGCTCCGGAGCACACTAATCCCCTTTTAAACACACGCTGAGGCGGAGGATGAGGACTGTGTGTGTGTGTGGACGTGTGGTGCTGTGCTGTACTGGCAAACCAGCCCAGTGTGTGCAGAACAGGAGCTACGCTACATCCAGCAACATGACTAGTAGATAAGAGACCACACACACACACACACACACACACACACACACACACACACACACACATACAGCAGTGGAATGCTAAGCAGAGTATTGATATTTGATTTGTGCCGTAATGAGCTTTAAGGAGAGTGGAGGCCGACTCAGTTGCTCGCTCTGCTGGGTGTGTCCGTGTATGTGTGTGTGTGTGTGTCTGTGTGTGTGTGTGTGTGTGTGTGTGTGTGTGTGTGTGTGTGTGTGCCTGTGTGTGTGTGTGCGTGTGTGTGTGTGTGTGTTTGTTTGTGTGTGTGTTTGCATGTGTGTGTGTCTGTGTATGTGCGTGTGTGTGTGTGTGTATGCGTGTGTGTGTGTGTGTGTGTGTGTGTTTGCATGTGTGTGTGTGAGTGCCGACTCAGTCACTCGCTCTGCTGGGTGTGTCCGTGTACTTGTGAGTGTGTGTCCGTGTATGTGTGAGTGTGTGTGCGTGTGAGTGTGTGTGTGTGTGTGTGTGTGTGTGTGAGTGCCGAGTCAGTCGCTTGCTCTGGTGGCCCTGAAACAGGAAGAAACTCTCAGAACTGACAGTCTGGATGGAGCCCATAGGCCAGCGCCCAGCTTCTAGAAGCCTCCGCGGCGTACTGATGAGACTCCCTGTAGAATGTCTGCATTGGACGGAGGCACTGAGAGGCTGGACGGGGGGGGGGACCACACCAACACTGGGAGATGGAGGGATAGAGAGAGAGGGAGAGAGAGAGAGAGTGAGAGAGAGCGAGAGAGAGAGAGAGAGGGGGAGAGGGGGGTGGAGAGAGAGAGAGCGAGAGAGAGAGAGGGAGGGTGGAGAGAGAATATCTTTAGTTTTACACAACAATCACCAGCACAGAGAAAGAGAGAGAGAAGAAGAGAAGAGAGTAGAGATGAGTAGAGTAGAGATGAGTAGAGTAGAGTAAAGTAAAATAGTAAAATGAGTAAAGTAGAGTAGAGATGAAGAGTAGAGCAGAAATAGAGTAGAGATGAGTATAGTAGAGTAGAAATAGAGTAGAGATGAGATGAGTAAAGTAGAATAGAATAGAGTAGAGTAAAGTAGAGTAGAAATAGAAATGAGTAAAACAGAGAGATGAGTAGAGTAGAGTAGAGTAGAGATGAAGAGAGATGAGTAAAGATGAGTAGAATAGAGAGATGAAAGATGAGAGAGCAGAGATGAGTAGAGTAGAGAT
Source organism: Alosa alosa (assembly GCF_017589495.1). Lineage (NCBI taxonomy): Eukaryota > Metazoa > Chordata > Actinopteri > Clupeiformes > Clupeidae > Alosa > Alosa alosa. Next base: position 2,300,410 of record NC_063208.1, read on the forward strand.
ATAGAGTAGAGTAGAGTAGAGAAATGAGTAAAGATGAGTAGAGTAGAGTAGAAAGAGATGAGTAGAGTAGAGATGAAAAGATGAATGGAATTAGAGATGAAGTAGAGTAGAGTAGAGATGAGTAGAGTAGAGTAGAGTAGAGATGAGTAGAGTAGAGATGAATCAGTTTGAAACACTTTAGCTACAGCCATGCTAATAAAGTAGCCATGCTAATAAAGCAACACTTTAGCTACAGCCATGCTAATAAAAGTGATGCTTTTGGCTACAGCCATGTTAATAAAGTATTAATGTAATAAAGCAACACTTTTTAACTATAGCCAATGCTGATAAAGGTGGTAAATGCTAAATAAAGTGGCACTTTGGCCCCTCTTTTGTAAAGCGCTAAAGTGAAGCATCTTAATAAAAGCAACACTTTTAGCTACATCCATGCTGTCGAGTAGCCATGGTAATAAAGAAATGACTTAGCTACAGGCATGCTAATAGAGGTAAGCCATGCTAAATAAGTGGCCAAATGCTTCAATAAAATGACTGGCTTTAGCTTCAGCCATGCTAATAAAGTAGCCATGCTAATAAAGTAGCCATGCTAATAAAGCAACACTTTAGCTATAGGCATGCTAATAAAGTAGCCATGCTAATAAAGCAACACTTTAGCTACAGCCATGCTAATAAAGTAGCCATGCTAATAAAGTAACCATGCTAATAAAGTAGCCATGCTAATAATATAGCCATGCTAATAATATAGCCATGCTAATAATGTAGCCATGCTAATAAAGTAACCATGCTAATAATGTAGCCATGCTAATAAAGTAACCATGCTAATAATGTAGCCATGCTAATTCTTTCACACAAACATACAGGTATTTGTGGGTGTTTTTGCGAGGTAACCAGGTATGCCATGTTTTTGGAGGTGCAAACAAACACTGCATTGCCACATAGTAAGGAGCTGGCTCAAGGGTGATAAATGTATTTTGTCGTGTTTAGTTGTATAATGAAAGCACAGCTTTTACAGCCATCAATGCATCTTTCCTTCTGGCTCTTTGGCTATGAATTTGGTAACTATAGCGGACTATTTGACGTCTTTAGAACACTAAACAGGTGGAGGTGTCAAATGTTGAGTTTCTTCAGTCTAGAGATTTTTTGGCGTTAATCACTCTATGATGTATTGCTATTGTCTATCCAAAATTAAAATACCTGTTTTTGAAGTTAACTGATGGTCAAATCAACCAAAACTCCGATTGTTTGCACCTCCAAGTGGTGTGTGACTTAGGTCTGTGACGCGAGTTTGTGTGAAAGAATAAAGCAACACTGAACTGAAGTGAGAGAGAAGGACAGATAGAGAGAGAGAAACTGGCTTTTGGGCTTTACAAAATCACCAGCACAGAAAACGAGAGGGAGAGAGACACCAACGAATTTGCTCCCACTGTGACCTTATGGAGGTTGAGGATGAAACACACTTCTGCAGCTCTGAAAAGCCAAGAGCAAAACATAGGAAGGAGCCCACTTAGCCAACTTGTTCTGAGACTCAGTGACCTCAGACCATCCCACATCACTGAGGCCCGGGACAATGTTACAGTAGCAAGAACAATTAGACCCAACCAAATTACAAACAATGAAAAGGACATCACCTATTGGAAAGAAGTCACCAAAACACAATCTAAATTACAATGTTATTTGGCCTAAAACATGAATACACAATAGCTACTTACCTCTGCATACACTGAAAGACCCAAAACTCAGGAAAACCATGACAATGTACAGACTCAGTGAGCACAGTCTCTCCATAGAAAAAAAAAAACACAGGCAGACCTGGCTGCCCAGGAGGAGAGGTTATGCTCACACTGCAGCTGGGGGACTGTGGAGACAGAGCTCCACTTCTTAACAGAATGCCCAAAATATGAGGAAATACAGACATTATTATTCAATAGATTAGATTCAACCCTCCCTGAGTTTCAAACCTGGACAAATGAGGCTAAATTGCCTTTCATCCTCAGAGAGAACTAGGAACATGTGTAGCAGCCTGCCATAACCTGAGGGACAGCCAGTGAGGCCACAACCACCAACAATGTTGTTTATTTGTTTTTCATTTTATTTCTATGTCTTACTTAATTTATATTAAGTTATTTACTTTTTCCTCCTATGTGTACATGTAATTGAGCTAGTGTTGCTCAAACGTTCATGCCAATAAAGTTTTCTGAATGAGTTAAATTGAATGGAAGGAAAGGGGATGTGGGATCTATAATTGATGTCTGGCATAATGAACTGCGTTATTCTAGAGGGATCTGTCAGAGGAACAAAATCAAAACAAAAGATGGCAATACACAAATAAATAACTAAATACATTAAACAAAAGATTGCAATACACAAATAAGCAAGTAAATAAATAAATAAAATTGAAAGAAGATAAAGGGAAACGGGGAGAAACAGCAGACATTTTAGTGTGTTGACAGCCATGACATATTCAGCTCTAATCCTCCACCCATACCACTGTTAGGCTGATCTGGTGTGTTTGTGTGTGTGTGGGGTTTCCGTCCCTGATAGTGTCTTGTGTGTGTGGGTGTGTGTGTGATCCAAGGCGATGGCGCTAGTAATCAGTGTGTTTGTGTTTGGGGTGTGTTGGGGTGGTGTGTGTGTGTGTGTTTGGGAGAATAGCGATGGTATGTGGCTACTCGGCGCCCAAATGCCTCAGATGAGCCAGAGATGGGTGGCAAACGGCCCCTCTGCCAGCCGTGCCAGTCTAGGGATGCCAGCCTCGTGATTGCACTGCGGTGGGGGCGGCTGTGTGTGTGTGTGTGTCTGTGTGAGTGAGTGTGTGTGTGTGTGTGTGTGAAGTGATGTATGCCAGCTGTCTATCGTCCACTCCCGTTCGCGTAACGCCCCCCCAACAACCACACACACACACACACACACACACACCTCGGACAATGCAGCCCAATGCTATGGGGGAGACGTACGTCTCTGCGATGTCTGAGTGTCATTTGGAGCACTAGAGATGGTGGAGGAGAGAGGGGGATAGAGAGAGAGAGAGGGGAGAGAGTGCCATTGTTTTCATTTCTCCTGACAAGCTGTTGAGTGTGATGGCAGTGAAGGCTTTTCATTCAGGGGGTTTTTGTTTTTGATTAACCCCCCCACACACACACACACACCCCAACACACACACCACACACACAAACACGTACCACACACAATCCTCCCTTATCTGCAAGCCAAACTGCAGCTTGACAGACAGACTGCACACCCATCCCCACCCCCACACACACACCAAACACACACACACACACACACACACACACACACACACACTACACTGATGGATTTCTGTTCCATGATGAATAAGTCAAATTCTGTGTTTCCAGTCATTATTCACTGACAATTTTACACACATACACATACACACACACACATACACACACACACACACACACACAACCACACATACACACACACACACACACACATGCACACCTGTAGTGGACTACAAAGAGAAGGATAGCATAAAGAGGTGATGAAAGGCAAGGTCCCAAAAATCCACTTCACCAACACATTCAATACAGTACTGGATAGGGCTAGATAGATAGATAGATAGTTTATTGATCCCCAATTCAGGGGGTCTCAGTAGCATGAGACGCTCCACAACATGCACTTACAGGATATGGTGAATATAAGTATAAACATATAACTAAACTCCACTGTACAATAGAGACAGTAGGAGATAAGAAAAACTAACAAAACTAAATACTAAATATACTATATAAATTAAATGTAAAAATCAATTATGTGCTTGAGGGTGATCAAGCGTGAGACACTTGTAGTGACAGGGCCTGTAGTTCTGTGTGCATGGTGAGGTGCTCAAGAGGTAAGGTGTCATGGTGAAGGTGCAAGTAGTCCAACATTAGTCAACAGTGCAACAGTGTAATAATAAAGGTCTAGAGACCAGCATAAATAATATGGACAAATAAGAGAGTAAAAGTATAATGCTAAAAAGTAATATAAAAAACTATAAAAAAGCTATATAATGGTAAGAACAAGGGTTGTTAATAGGGTTCACAGACATTCAGTATTGTAGCAGAAGCCATTGATGTGTATTGCTAATATAGCATGAAAAACGATTAATAGCAAAAAAAAGGAAAACAGTAGTAAAAAACATTAGGGCTGTGGACATTAGTAAAACAGTAGTAAAACAGTGAGTAAAAAGCAGTGAGGCTGGGCGATCCAGTACTCAAACGTGGAAGGTGGAGAGGCAGACAGACTAAGCAGAGAAGTCTATCTCTCCTCTTCCCTTTAGTGAGGCATTGAACAGTTCAATGGCCCCTAGGAACAAATGACTTCCTCAGCCTTTCCAGTTGTGCATGGCAGTGGCCAAGTCTCCAGCTGATCAGAGCTCTTTTTGCTTTTTTTAGTGTTGCTGTAGAGTGGAGGACATTCATTGTCCAAGATGTTGATCCAGTTTGTTCAGAGGTCCTTTTTTGTCAGATGGTGTGATAATGCACTCCAGTTCAGCTCCCACTACAGAGCCAGCTTTCCTTACCAGCCTGTCAATTAAGCACATCCTTCTTCCTTGTGCTTCCTCCCAACATACCACTGCATAGAAGAGGGCCTGGCCACAACAGACTGGTAGAACATCCTGAGGATCTTGTTGCACACATTGAAGGACACTTGTCTCCTCAGGAAGTGCAAGCCAACTCTGCCCTTCTTGTAAAGAATCCAGTGTTGGCCCCACCAGTCCAGTTTATTGTCCAGGTGGAGACCCAGGTACTTGTGAGTTGCTTACCACACCTCCCACATTGACCCCATCAATGGAGACTGGTAGCAGAGTGGACTTAGACCTCTGGGAAATCCACCACCATCTCCTTGGTCTTTGAAGTGTTTTTAGTTGAAGGTGGTTGAGTTTTCCCACTGCAGTGTCCTCCACCAGGCTCCTGTACTCCTCCTCTTGCTTTCGTCCTGATACACCCCACAATTGCAGTATCGTGAAAACTTCTGCATGTGGCATGACTCAGTGTTGTAGCAGAAGTCAGATGTGTGCAGGGTGAACAGGACTGGAGAGAGCACAGTTCCTGTGGCGCTCTGGTGCTGCTGATCACAGTGTCAGAGAGACAGTGCCTTCCAGTCTGACAAACTAACGTTCTTTCGGTCAGGTAGTCTGTAATCCAGGTTAGCAGGTGAGTGTCCACACCCATCTGCAAGAGCTTGTCTCCAGTCTGAGGGTTGGATGGTGTTAAAGCACTGAAAATCAAAAGAACATGATTCTCACAGCACTTTTCCCCTTGTCCAGGGAGAATGTGTCCTGTGTAGAAGATAAGTGATGGCATCGTCCACGCCCACTTTCTCTGGTACATGCAAACTGCGGGTCTAGTGCATAGGCGTACCTGGGGTCTGGTATACTAAGACCAGTAAAACTCCCATTGTCTTCATCACATGTGATGTTAGGCGACAGGTCTGTAGTCATTAACTCACTGAAATTGTGACTGTAAGGCGGTGAGACATGATGTCTTCCACAATGTCTTGGAACTAGTGTTAATTTAGGTCAGATGAGGCGAGAGAAATATCTTCGTCAACAACCTTTTTTCATGACTACAAAAGACGGCGTGTGAGGCGGCAGTAATGTCTAAAACACTGACTAAGACTATCTTAAGATGCATTATTGTTGACCTAAAAAGACTAGACTAAATAATTTTGCATGAAATAAAAACTAAGATAAAATCTCTCTCATTTTCGCTTCACAAAATGAGAAGACAGAATATCTAGCTGTTATGTTTTCAAATATTCGAATGAGTTCATACGCAACAGCCTCTGTAGGCTAGTCTGTTCTGTTATGCAACCTGTGGCTGCAACACGAAACTACATAGAACAAGAACACTGGAGGCTTTCTGCCAGAGTTAGCAAGCTAACTTACCCAAGCTATACACAATGCTACATACCCAGAAGAAGCTTCTCATACAAATTAACATCCCCAGAATGTCCATAATGAATGTTCACTGTAACGTCAACCATTTAACTAGTTAGACTGATGATGCAAAGCTACAGCGTTTAATAGAAAGTTCAAGCAGTGTTGAAGCCATGGCTAAGATGGAGAGTCTGTTTCAGAATGTGTTGTGTTTACACACATCGCCATCTACGGTGGCTGAGTAAAACATTAATACTTTTGGCCTATGACAGTGTTTCTCAAACTTTTCAGTTTCAGGACCACTTAACTAACAAAAGATTAGACCCACTCTTCAACAGTAGCCTATAATTATCTTACACACAGGGCTCCACAGGGGAGAGGCAGGGGAGGGCAGGGGGGAGAGGAGGGCAGGAGGGCAGGGGGGAGAGGGAGGAAGAGGGCACGGGGAGAGGGGAGGGGCAGGAGGGCAGGGGGGGCACCGGGGAGGAGGCGAGGCAGGAGGGAGAGGAGGGCACGGGGAGAGGGAGGCACGGGGAGAGGAGGCAGGAGGGCAGTGGGGAGAGGAGGCAGGAGGGCAGGGGGGGAGAGGGAGGGCAGGGGGAGAGGAGGGCAGGAGGGCACGGGGAGAGGAGGGAAGGGGAGAGGAGGGCAGAGGGCAACGGGGAGAGTGGGAGGGCAGGAGGGAGAGGAGGGCAGGTGGGGAGAGGAGGGCAGGAGGGCAGGGGGGAGGGAGGGTGGGGGGAGAGGAGGCAGGAGGGCAGGGGAGAGGAGGGCAGGGGGAGAGGAGGCAGGAGGTGGAAGAATGGGAGAGGGAGGGCAGGGGGGAGAGGAGGTGGTGAGGGGCAATGGGGAGAGGAGGCAGGAGGGAGAGGAGGGCAGGAGGCACGCAACCAAGAGCAGTACCTGGAGCTGGTGAAAAGCAATCAAAACCTGTTGTAAAAGTGGTTCAGCTGGTCTCGGCCTCTGGTCCAGGTCTCCCTCCACAGAGCTGCTGCTCTTCTTTAGGCCAGTGATAGATTTAATAGTCCCACACCTTCACAAGTTGTTATCTTGCGGCTTGTTCCATCTTCCTTCTATAGTCCTCCTTAGCCTCTTTCAGCTTATTCTTGAGTTCCCCTGTACTGCCTCAGCCTGCCATGTCCCCTCCTTAAACTTCATCTTTTCCTATTGAGAAGGGTCTTGACTTGGTTATCCAAGGCTTGTTATTTGATAGCAGCGTACAGTCCTTGTAACAACAATGTCCATACAGAAGTTCAGATAGTCAGCAGTGCAATGTGTGACCTCCTCTAAGTCCTCCATTCAGTAGCACACCCAGTCAGTGGCTAGTGTGAGTGTGTGTGAGTGTGTGTATGTGTGTGAGAGAGTGTGTGTGTGTGTTAAGTGTGTGAGTGTCTGTGCGTGTGTGTGTGTATGTGTGTGTGAGAGTGTGTGTGTGTGTGTGTGTGTGTGTGTGTGTGTGTGTGTGGCTCAACCTCAAGGTGCAAATCAGTAATACAGCATCGGAAACACACACATACACACGCACAATGAGCCAACCTTTAAATGCGAGTGTGTGTGTAAGTGTGTGTGAACGTATGTGTGAGAGGGCCTCAAAACCTTAAAAGGACAACATTCAAATGAGCTGTCAAGAAAAGACAATACAGCTGTCTGTGTGTGTGTGTGTGTGTGTGTGTGTGGTGTGTTTGTCTCTGTGTGAATGCATATACACACATAGTGAACAGACAGCGAGAGAGAAGAGAGAGAGGGAGAGAGGGAGAGAGGGAGAGAGGAGAGAGGGAGAGAGAGAGGGAGAGTGGGAGGACATTTGGGAAGATAAAGAGAGAAGTGTATTACAAACTACCTTCAGCTGCTCCAGCCTCAGAGGGCAAAGCTGGCTGAACGAGTAGGATTGAGCTAAGGAAGAGAGAGAGAGAGAGAGGGGGGGAGCAACAGAGTAACAGAGAGGAGAGTGAGAGAAAAGGAAATAGAGAGAGAAGGGAAAGGAACAGACAGTTATAAAGAAAGGATAGAGAGAGGAGAGGAGAGAGGAAGAGAGGAAGATAGGGAGAGAAGAGGAGAGAGAGGAGAGGGAGGAGGAGAGAGAGAGGAGGAGAGACAGGAGAGGAGGAGAGACAGGAGAGGAGGAGAGAGAGGAGGAGGAGAGAGAGAGGAGGAGAGACAGGAGAGAGGAGAAAAGAGAGAAAGAGAGAGAGAGGAGGAGAGAGAGAGAGAGGAAGAGAGAGAGAGGAGAGAGAGAGAAAGAGAGAGAGGAGGAGAGAGGAAAGAGAGAGGCCATCCTCCATCCTCTGCTCCAGAAATCACTATGGAAACATGGACTTAGGACTTATGTCCGCTCTGCAGTGAGGAGTCGAACCGCTTCAGTCATCAGCAGGACACTCTGGACATGTATGTGTGTGTGTGTGTGTGTGAGTGTGTATGTGTGAGTGTGTGTGAGTGTGTGTGAGTGTATGCATGTATGTGTAAAGAGTAAAAGGGAGGGGTGTGTGGCGGTAAGGCAGGTGAGTGTAAAGGCAGCGTGGTGAGGTGTATGTGTATGTGTAAAAGGTGTGTGAGTGTGCGTGTGTATGTGTGTGTATGTGTGAGTGTGTGTGAGTGTATGCATGTATGTTTGTGTGTGTGTGTGTGTGTGAGGCGGTGCATGCAGGCATGTGAGTGTGTGTGCATGGATGTAGGTTTGTGTGTGTGTGTGTATGTCTGAGTGCATGGTGTGAGTGTGCGTGTATGTGTGTGTACAAGGTGGGAGTGTGAGGTATGTATGTTTGTGTGTGTGTGTGTGTATGTCTGAGTGCGTGGTGGAGTAAAGTGGTGTATGTGTGTGTGTAAGGTGAGTGTGTGTGAGTGGCTGCATGTATGCTTGTGTGTGGAAAAAGGTGTAGGTGTATGTGTGTGAGGTGGGTGTGAGTGTATGCATGGAGACAGGCAGAGTGTATGCATGTGAGGCAGGGTGGTGTGTGCGTGCATCCTGCTCCTAATTCAGTGATGTATCGGGGTACTTGTGGGTTTTTACAGTCGCTGGGATGAGTTCAGTGCTGTACTCATAAACAAGCCTGTAGTGACACACACATACACACACACCGGCTAGCACCGCAAGGCAGTCACACACACACACGCACACACACACGCACACGCACAGGCACACGCACACGCACACGCACACGCACACGCACACACACACGCACATACACACACTTAACGCTGCAAGGCAGTCACACACAGTCACACACACACACACACACACACACTTAACGCTGCAAGGCAGTCACACACAGTCACACACACACACACACACACACACATCTAACGCTGCAAAGCAGTTCACACACATGCCGCAGCACAGTTACACACACACACACACACCCTCCATCTGCGCCACTGATCCGAAACAGTTTCCCACCCCCCACACACACACACTTCACACACACACACACACCACACACGCACACACCACACGCACGCCGCACGCACACACAAGCACACACAAACGCACTTACCTCAATCTCATTTAAACACAAAGGTTCTCCCAAACAGACAGAGCTACCTTGTTTAATTCCCAGCCACCAATCTTCGGTCACTTCAACCATTACCCCCATCCAACAGTAAAAGCAGAGTTGACCTTAAAGATGTGCATAGTAGCAGATAGCACACACACACACACACACACACACTTCCTGCCGCTGTATGACCATTACAGATTTTGGCGAGATCTTCCTGCTGTAAGTCTTTACTTTTCCCATCTCTCTCTCTCTCTCTGTCTCTCTCTCTCTCTCTGTCTCTCTCTCTGTCTCTTCACCTCTCTCTCCCTCTCTCTCTCTCTCTCAGTCTCTCTCACTCTCTGTCTCTCTCACTTCTCTCCTTTTCTGAGTGACGAATTTGAATTTCTATTCCCTCTCTCTCTCTCTGTCAATCTCACTTTCTCCTTTCTCTATGACGAATATGAATTTCATTCCTCTCTCTTTATATTCTCTCTCTCCCTCTTCACTTTCATTTGTCTCTGACAGAGTGATCTTCCCTTTCAGTCTCGCTGTTCCTGGTTACTAATGGTCTTTATTCGCTTATAGACTCTTAGCTCACACACACACACACACACACACATTATCATTACGAGAGAGAGACCTTAGCTCACATCATCAGATTAATTTTAGAAAGAATTGAGAACACCAAGATCCACACAATGCACACATTCCCAAAGCACACAACTCACACACACACACACACACACACACACACACACAAACACACACACAAACGCAAATACACTCTTGACCCTTGAATTTCCCCTTGAGGATCAATAAAGTATCTATCTATCTATCTATCACTCA
>NC_063208.1:2315612-2320612 GCF_017589495.1 Alosa alosa
TGTGTGTGTGTGTGTGTGTGTGTGTGTGTGGTGTGTGTGTGAGTGTGTGTGTGTGTGTGGTGTGTGTGTGGTGTGTGTGTGTGTGTGTGGTGTGTGTGTGTGTGGTGTGTGTGTGTGGCATGTGTGTGTGTGTGTGTGTGCATGTGTGGTGTGTGTGGTGGTGTGTGTGTGTGTGTGTTTGTGTGGGCAGTGTGTGGTGTGTGTGTGTGTGTGTGTGTGTGGTGTGCGTGGTGTGTGTGTGTGTGTGCCTGTGTGTGTGTGTGTGTGTGTGTGTGTGTGTGTGTGTGTGTGTGTGGTGTGTGTGTGTGTGTGTGTGTGTGTGGTGTGTGTGTGTGTGTGTGTGTGTGTGTGTGATGTGTGTGTGTGTGTAAGACACCGCTCTGCCACTTCTCTCTAGTCACTTTCTCACTATGGGGGACCATATCTCAGGGTCTGACTTTACAACACTACCCCACACACACACACACACACACAATAACAACACGTCATCGGTCGGGTTCGACAAATATTTAGAAATGTAGTCGTCTGTCTGGTTCGTATTAATATGAAGGATATGTATTGAAGTTTACATTTAAAATTCCTTATTATGTTGGGTAACCAACAGGTCTGTTTACATGATGCAAACGCTTGTTTGGAGAATAGCAAAATGTAAAAAAAGACCTAATAGCTTTCTTCCTGTGTGCAAGATTTGTTTTATCAGGACAACGCGATTTCAGGCATGCCTGAAATGCACACTAACTACATAAACAAATGGTTATGCATATTTCAGCATATGCACATAAGCACAGTCTTGGGGACGCGGGGTACCAGGGCCTATCAGGAGATTTTAAGATTATTTTATGCTGCATACTGTGGTAAAGACATAGGCTACTGGTAGGCTATCGCCTCGCTCAACTGATGAGGCTTTCTCTGAAGCTGCACAATTAACGCCGATGTTTGCCATGGATCAGTGACAGAGTAAGCACTCTAGTTTCAAAGACTGTTGCAGTTCATTTCCCAAGACTTTTCACAATGGTAAGACAAAGAATTTATTTAGCTATGCTTGCTTGGGCCTCTTGTGTTAATGCTGCTGTGTGTGACCTGCATGCGGCTTCATCTGATTCTGTAGACAATTTGTTGTGTGTTCCGTTTAATGGGCTAAAAGACAGGCTATCCACAAACGTGAAAGTTTAATCACTAGCATGGGAATAACTGAGGAATCATCTGCGCCGGGCTCGGTCGGGTTCGACACAAATGAAATGCTCATCGGTTCGGGTCGGGTTCGACGCACCCCGTCGGACGCGGGCCGGTTCGACAGAAATGTGCGCCCGATCCGCACTCTAACACACACACACACCACACACACACACACACACACACACACACACCACACACACACACACACACACACACACACACACACACACACGCCTCTGTCCCTAATACTGTCTCAAATTCCAGTTTAATTACATGAACCCAACTTAGTCTGATGGGCAGAGTGAGGCCTTTGGGTGGAAGGTGAGATCTGTGTGTGTGTGTGTGTGTGTGAAACTGAGTTAGCCGTGTGGTGGAGGTTGTGCCAATAACTCTTTGTGTGTGTGTGTGTGTGTGCTGCAGGTGTTGTGTATGTGTTTGAAATAATTTGTGATTGTGTGTGTGTGTGTGAGAGAGAAATTGAGACAGCTTTTGTGTGTGTGTGTGTGTGTGTGTATGTGTAACTATGTGTGATTGAGTTGATGATGTGTGTGTGTGGGGTGGGGTGGTGGGAGTTCTCAGGCAGGACCTCCCCAGAAACCAACTTCAGGTCTATTTTAGCGTGATGATAAGTGTGGGGTGGGTAAAACCCAGGTAGGCGGTGTGTGTGTGTGCGCGGTAAAAGGTAGGTGTTGGGGAAGTGGTGTGTGGTATGTTCTCAGGTGGTATGCTGGTAGTGGTGGTGGTGGCATGTGTGTGTAGGTGCGGCGGTGTGTAAAAGGCGTGGTGTGTGTGCAGCGTGAGTGTGTGTGTTGTGTGTGTGCAGCGTGCAGGTGGTGTGGTGGTGTGTGTGTGTGTGGTGTGTGTGTGTAGGTAGCGGTGTGTGTGTGCAGCAGATGGTGAGGGGGCGCTGGGCCAGGTATGGTGAGGAGCCGCCTTCCAGTAAACAGATCCTTTATCCTTGGCAGGTCATGGGGAGGCACCCGCAACCAGCAACACCAGCAGCGCTCAGCTCCCTAACACACAGGAACACACACACACACACACACACACAGACACACACATTACGCTTACGCGCCGCACACACATTGACACACACACGCTGCGCATGCACATGCATAAACAGCGCGACGCCGCATCTGGTACAACACACACACATTACGCACGCATAAATACACGCACAGACGACATAAACATATACACGCACACATGTAATAAAAGAGACGCGACGCGCATAATAAACACAGTCATATACACGCATTACCTTTATTATTATTACGCATACGACGCGCGCACAAACACACACATGCCACATATGCACGACACACACAATACGTGCTGCACGTGTATACGCAGGCAAACACGCACTTACGCGCACACGCATTCGTTATTACATTACGTACCATCGCACGCATACCGCCGCTGCCACGCCATGGCCACACACACACACACACACACACACACACACACACACACACACACACACACACACACACACACACACACATGCACACGCACGCGCACAAACACACACACAAAATCACACATGCACGCACACGCATACAAACACACACGCATATGTTTAGACACGCGCACACAAACACACACACACGCACACACACACACGCATACACACACATGCACACGCACGCGCACAAACACACACACACAATCACACATGCACGCACACACACAAATACGCCACATCGCATACGCGACAAAAACACGCATCTTCATACATGTACGCATCCGCGACACACACACGCATCGCCATTCCACGCATCACATCGCGACACACACAATACACACACACACACACACACACACACAAACACACACAATACATACAATACACACACACACACAATAATACACACACACACACACATGCACACGCATCGCCGCCACAAACACACACACAAAATCACATGCACGCGACACGCATACAAACACACACGCACACATGCACACGCGAGACGACGCTGCTATCACAAACACAATACCACACGCATTACCACACACACGCGATACAACACACATGCACGCATCGCCAGCATTAAACACACATTACTAATAATCACACATGCACGCACACACACAAATACGCCGCATCGCATACCGTGCGACAAAAACACGCACTCGCCATTACGCACACGCACACGCACTCCTGCACACACACACACACATGCCATGCCACACACACGCACACACACACACGCACACACACACACGCGCACGCACGCGACGCACGCACGCACGCACGCACGACGCACGCACGCACACACACACACACACACACACATACACACACAACACACACACACACACACACACACACACACACACACACACACGACACGCACACAGCACAAACACACACACACAATCATTACGAGCGTAACGCACACACACAAATACGCCGCACGCATACGCGACAAAAACACGCGACATGCACACGCATTTCTCTCTCGCACACATGCCACACACACACGCACACACGCCATTGGCCATTACCGCACGCACACGCCATTGGTCGCGACGCAACACACACATTACGCCGGTCATTGCGCCATTACACACACACACACACACAGCCGTTACGCCAGCCACACACACACACACACACAGCCACTCGCCACGCCACACACGTCATCGCACGCCTGGCTCGGCGGGTTGGCTTGTGTGTTCTGAGGCACGTTTGACCGCCAGGAGACGGGAGATCACCGACCAATCCGCTTGATGATCTTAGAGGCAGAGCAAGAAGGGGTAGTGTGTGTGTGTGTATGAATGTGTTAGAGGCAGTGTGTGTGTGTGTGTGTGTGTGTGAATGTGTTAGAGGCAGTGTGTGTGTGTGTGTGTGTGTGTGTTAGAGGCAGGTGTGAGGTATAGAGGCAGGTGGAGGTGTGAGTGTGTGTGAGTGTGTGTAAGTGAGGCAGTGTGAGTGTGTGGGCGTGTGAGTGTGTGTGTGTGTTAGAGGCAGTGTGTGGAGTGTGCGAGGCAGGTGTGAGTGTGTGAGTGTGTTAGTGTAACAGAGCAGTGTGTGTGAGTGTGTGTGAGTGTGTGTGTGTGTGTTAGAGGCAGAGAGTGTGTTAAAGACAGACACACACACACACACAGCACTGATAATTAACACACTTCACAAAGGCAACAAACACTCACGGTCAGGTGACTGCCGGCTGGCTATAAAAGACATTTACTGCAAAAGCCCGCCTGAATGCCCCCCGGTTGACCACAGCCACAGAGGCAAACTACGGGCAGACAATAATGACCAGACAACAGGGGCAAACTTACAGGCCAGATACTCGCCGAACAGACCCGTCCGGCTCTCCCTGGTTTAAAAACAGCAGGTGACCAAACAGGTGAGCCACTGGTCACTGTGTGTGTGTGTGTGTGTGTGTGTGTGTCTGTGTGTGTGTGTGTGTGTGTGTGTGTGTGTGTGTGTGTGTGTTTATGTGTGTGTCTGTGTGTGTGTGTGTGTGTGTGTGTGACAGACAGAGAGAGAGAGAGAGAGAGATGATATAGTGAGGATGCACTGTCCTTGGTGCAAAGAGAGAAATGGAGGCAGTTGTGCTATGTCCTCTAGGAAGAGTGCTTTATGGGAGCACGGAACGCACTGCTTCCTGATGGAGAGAGAGGAGAGAGAGGGATGGAGGGAAGAGAGAGAGAGGGAGAGAGAGAGAGAGGAGAGAGAGAATGATGGAGGAGAGAGGGAGAAAGAGATGGAGGGGAGAGAAGGAGGAGAGAGAGAGATGGAGGAGGAACAGTAGGGGAGGGAGAGAGTTAGCTAAGACCGATATTCTATTCCAGAACATGACTGATCACAAGGC
>NC_063208.1:2328112-2330612 GCF_017589495.1 Alosa alosa
CACACACACACTCACCCAATAATATTGAAGTCACCTCACCCACACACACACCTCACTTCACACACCACTTCACACACACATGCCTCACTAATAATAATACCACACCACTCACAGAGAGAGAGAGGATATATATATATATATATATATATATATATATATATAGAGAGACAGAGTCCTAGAGCCAATTGGGGCACTAGCCCCCCACGTTGTTTATTTTAACGCTTAAATGCATCAATCTGGTGCACTTTTGAAATAAATTCAGAGGTTAGACTGATTATTTTTATTCATGGATGGAAATATTTGTGTTGTAGCCTAAATCTATTTTGCGCTTCAGAATTGTAACCATGCAGACACAGATGGAATAGTTATGATGATATTGCAATAAGCTCACAACTACAAAACATGTTTGCTGAGCTCGGATCCTCTGGCTAAACAATTTACAAAACAAGCAGTAATTATAAATTGTTTGAATTGTTTACTGGACAAATTGTTGAAATTTGTTGCAATTTCAAACCAGATTACCTGCAACCGCTTGTTGTACAGATGCATGAGTTATATCCTCGTATTCGGTAAGGTCTGCTGTTTATTGTGACATACAGTTTTCCTTGTGTTGAGTGAAGAGTTTTTGAGATATTTCACCAAGAATAAAGGGTTTGCAGAGATGTGTGCAGAATGCAAATATGATTACATTTAATAAGTTCAATGTTAATTTTTCCGCGAACCATTTATCACAGCAACTCGGCGATATCATTGGATATCTGTAATCATACAAATATCACGTTCATTCACATGATATCTGTGTGATGAGTACCCTGCGAGCAATTTAGTTGAGCCTGGACTTGAGATTTTACTGGGGCACAGCAGATTAGTACTGGGGCACGTATCCCAGTGAAAAGGGCCTAGTGATGGCCCTGCATCCATCCAAATACAGTCACACACACATGAGTGCATCCCCTCACCCTGGTGCCAAAACTCAGAAATATGGTATGGTTAAATTCCATATAAATGTACATACATGTGTATGTACATGTATGTGTCTGTGTGTGTATGTGTGTGTATGTATGTATCTGTGTGTGTGCATGTATGTGTCTGTGTGTGTATGTGTGTGTATGTATGTATCTGTGTGTGTGCATGTGTGTGTCTGTGTGTGTATGTATGTATCTGTGTGTGTGCATGTATGTGTCTGTGTGTGTATGTATGTGTATGTATGTATCTGTGTGTGCATGTGTGTGTCTGTGTGTGTATGTATGTATCTGTGTGTGTGCATGTATGTGTCTGTATGTGTATGTATGTATCTGTGTGTGTGCATGTATGTGTCTGTGTGTGTATGTATGTGTATGTATGTATCTGTGTGTGTGCATGTGTGTGTCTGTGTGTGTCTGTGTGTGTATGTATGTATCTGTGTGTGTGCATGTGTGTGTCTGTGTGTGTATGTGTGTGTATGTATGTGTCTGTGTGTGTATGTGTGTGTATGTATGTATCTGTGTGTGTGCATGTGTGTTCCACCTACAAGATTCTCCAGCGCTGCTTTCTTTGCCTCCTGATTATGTACCCCACCCCTTACCATCTCCACTGCACGCACGTGCGCGCGTGTGTGTGTGTTACCTCCCTGCCCTCTGATTATGTACCCCACCCCTTACCATCTCCACTGCACGCACGTGCGCGCGCGTGTGTGTGTGTGTGTGTGGTGTGTTTGGTATGCGTGAGCTGTAGCCGTTAGCACGACGGGGACGGAGGTCAGTCGGTGTGTGTCGACGGTTATGACACCAGCGTTCCTCTCTGACGCCGCTTTTAGAGGCCGTAATGACATCGCCGCTGCAATGCATGCTGGGAGGGAGGCTGTGGGGTGCTGAGCCTGAGCTGGCATCTGGAGTGACGAGGCGTCTCATCAACGCACACACACACACACACACACACACCACCAGCACAGAACGCACATCAACACACACCACCAGCACAGAACGCACATCAACACACACACACACACACACCAGCAGCACGGAACGCACATCAACACACACACACACACCAGCACAGAAGGCACATCAACACACACACACACACCAGCACGGAAAACAGAGCAGGGGAAGAGAGAGAGGGGAGAGAGAGAAGAGGGAAGAGAGGAGAGAGAGAGAGAGAGAGAGAAGAGGGAAGAGAGGAGAGAGAGAAGCACATCAACACCCCCCACCAACATGGACAACAGAGCAAAGAGAAGAGGGAAGAGATAGAGAGAGATGGAGAGAAGAGGGGAGAGATAGAGAGAGAGAATAGAAAAGAGAGAGAGAATGCAGTGGGGCCTTGTGGTGAACGTCTTTCACGCCTGAGTGGGTTTACAGGAGTTCCCTCCTGCTTGGAGCTGATCACACACACACAGACACACACACACACACACACACACAGACACACAGCTTGGAGCTCGAATGGGCAAATGACTAGATGAAGAGTTCCTTTGAAACAAATTGGAATTACACCCCTCAATGCATTTATGTCAGAATGGCAG
>NC_063208.1:2340612-2350612 GCF_017589495.1 Alosa alosa
ACCCCTGCCTCTAACCGCCCCTGAAAAACAGCACACTGAATATGCCCTTACAAACTACCCCTGTCTCTAACTACCCCTGAGAAACAGCACACTGAATATGCCCTTACAAACTACCCCTGTCTCTAACTACCCCTGAGAAACAGTACACTGAATATAACCTTATTAACTACCCCTTCCTCTAAATACTACCCCTAAGAAACACACGTAGATTCTACTGTTACTACTACTATTACTATTACTATCATCTACTATTACTACTACTATCATCTACTACTACTCCTACTAACTATTACTACTACTATCATCTACTATTACTACTACTATCATCTATTACTACTACTACTAACTATTACTACTACTATCATCTATTACTACTACTACTAACTATTACTACTACTATCATCTACTATTACTACTACTATCATCTACTATTACTACTACTATCATCTATTACTACTACTACTAACTATTATTACTACTATCATCTACTATTACTACTACTATCATCTCGTCTCATGCAAACACATAAATGGAACAGAATGCACCTCAGAATGCACCCCATGCGAACACAAGCACGTAATGCCAAAACAAGCTGTCTATGTAGATGGGGCTGGTGCTCCCATATACAACCTAGCAACGGCCAATCAGTGCACAGCAACACTTCACTTGTGGATATGTGTATGTGCGGGTGTGCATGTGTGTAACTGACATTTCCGAAACGCACATTAATCTTTTTCTTTGGTCCACACACCCCTTCAAGTTCTGTATTTTTCACACAAGAAAATCCATCCACACACACACACGCACGCACGCACGCACGCACGGCTGCGGTATCCATGTTGTCTGACAGGGCTTTTGTGCGCAGATGTCGGGAATCACACACACACTCAAACAAACAAACACACACACACACACACACACACTCAAAAACACACTCAAACACACACACACACACACTCTGCATCTCTATCTCACACACACCATGCATCTTTCCACTTCTCACACATAAAACACACACACCATGTGACTGTTGTCTCCTTCTCTCTCTCTCTTTTTTGCCAAACATACACACACACACACACACACACACACATCTCTCTCTCACACACACAATCACTATCTATCAACACGTTCTGATGATGACAGACTGTTAAATCTCCATAAATCTTCACAGACATCCACACAAACAAACAAACCAACACACACACACACAATTAGCGTGTGAGACCTGTGACTATTCATTCTTATGTTTCTCATTTTAATTGTCTGAAGAGGACAACATAAGAGATGGAGTAAGAGAATGATAGAGCAAGAGGGAGAGAGAAGGAAAGAGAGAGGGAGATAGGGAGAAAGAGAAGGAGAGAGAGAGAGAGAGAGTGAGATAGAGAGAGAGGGAGAAGGAAAGAGAGAGAAAGAGGAAGGGAGAGGGAGAGAGAGAAGGAAAGAGAGAGAGGGGATAGGGAAGGGGAGAGAGAGAGGGGGGGAGAGGGAGAGGGGGGAGAGGGAGAGAGAGAGGGGGATAGGGAAGGGGAGAGGGAGAGGGGGGAGAGGGATAGAGAGAGGGGGATAGAGAGAGGGAGGGGTGTAGTGGTAGGTAAGAGGCAGGCTGAAGGAAATCCATATGAGCTCTAGGTGGCAGCAGAGTCCCACAGAGACTTCAACACACAAACACTGTACTGCACACACATACACACACGCACGCGCACACACACACACACGCACACACACGCGTACACAAGCACACGCGTACACACACACACACACACGCATACACGCCGCATAAGCGCATATTACACACGCCACAAGCACTGCATTAACACAATACACACATCGCCAGACACACACACGCACGCCGCACACACACACACACACACATCACAACACACACACACACACACACACATCGCACGCCGCAGACACACACACACACGTGCACGCGGCAACACACGCACGCGTCATACCCACACACATGCACACACACATACACACGCTGCACGCTTACACACACACACACACACACGTACACACACGCACACACACACATGCACACACGTGCACGCCAGCACACACACACATACACCATAAAACAATGAAACACACACAGAGAAAAATAAACTGAGAAATGATGCACAAATGCGCCACACACTTAAAAAACAGATACACACACACACACCCATAAACTCTTTTCACATAGTCAACTTCATGAAGTAGGATTAGAACTAAATGTGTGTGTGTGGCCACAGGCTGTGTGTGTGTGTGTGTGTGTGTGTGTGTGTGTGTGTGTGTGTGAAAAATTACATTTCCAGTAGCGGGCAGCCGTGTGTGTTTTCCTAAGCAGCAGCCACATTCTTTATCAAATGACTGCAGTGTGTGTGTGTGTGTGTGTGTGTGCGCATGTGTGTGTGTGTGTGTACCGATATGCTTGCGTGTGTGTGTGTGTGTGTGTGTGTGTGTGTGTGTGTGTGTGTGTGTGTGTGTGTGTGTGTGTGTGTGTGTATATGTGTGTGCATGTGTGAGTGTGTGTGTGCGTGTGAGAGAGCAGCAGTAGCAACATTCTTTATCAAATGGCTGCAGTCCTCAAAGAATTAGCACGCTAATTAGCGGCTCTAACAGTACACCCTTATCAAGAGCTCTGAGCCTCACACTGTCTTTGATTGTCTGTGTGTGTGTGTGTATGCGTGCGTATGTCTATGCGCAGAGAGGCCTTTTCTTTAGTTAGTGTGTGTGGTGGTGAGGGGCGTGCTTTAAAGAGTGCTCCCGCAAGTTACAGCTTTGAAGGAATACAAGTGGATGCGTGTGACAGTGTTGTTGATGTTGGGGTGAGGGTGTGCATCTGTGTGTGTGTGTGTGTGTGTGTGTGTGTGTGTGTGTGTGTGTGTGTGTGTGTGTGTATCTATGTGTATGTGTGTGTGTGTGTGTGTTGGGGTGAGGCTGATGTGATCCACAGATAACATTGTGAGAAGAGAGAGAAAAACAGCTCTGGAGCAAATAACACAATCGTGGAGAGAGAGAGAGAGAGAGAGAAAGAGTGAGAGAGAGAAAAAAGACAGAGATAGAGAGAGTGATTCAGGATGGAGAGTGATAGAGAAAATGAGGCAGATGTAAAGAGAGAGTGATAGAGAAGAGAGAGAGAGGGAGAGAGACTCAAACTTACATGTTTGAAGATAACTAAACCTCCCATAAAAAAGTCACACACCACACACTCACACACACACACAGAAGAGCAAACTTGATTCTTCTGTATAGCTGTGGGTGTGTTCTGTATAGCCTCTGCTGTGTGTGTGTGTGTGTGTGTGTGTGTGTGTGTGAGTGTGTGTGTGTATATACTGTATGTGTATGTGTGTGTGTGTGTGTGTATATACTGTATGTGTGTGTGTGTGTGTGTGTGTTTGTATATACTGTATGTGTGTGTGTGTGTGTGTGTTCCGTATAGCCTACAGTATGTTGTCAGACAGAAGACTGCTAGTCCCTCATAAAGACTTGCTTCATTACCTCAGACAGGCTGTTACCTGCTACATTTGGTCACCTCTGTCCCTCTCTACCACACACACACACACAATGCACTGAACCCCCCAACACACACAAACAGACACCCACCCACACTCACAATGCACTGCCGGGCCC
Organism: Alosa alosa; assembly: GCF_017589495.1. NCBI lineage: Eukaryota > Metazoa > Chordata > Actinopteri > Clupeiformes > Clupeidae > Alosa > Alosa alosa. Next base: position 2,344,237 of record NC_063208.1, read on the forward strand.
ACAGATACCCATCCATACACACACACACACATATTCACCATGCACTGAGCCCACACACGCACACACACACATTGTACTGCCGAGCCCACAAACACACAATGCACCAACCCCCCGCCCCACACACACACACACACACACACATTCACAATGCACCGAGCCCACACACACACACACACACACACACACATTCACCATGCACTGAGCCCACACACGCACACACACACATTGTACTGCCGAGCCCACAGATACCCACCCATCCATCCACACACACACACACATATTCACCATGCACTGAGCCCACACACGCACACATTGTACTGCCGAGCCCACAAACACACAGTGCACCGACCCCCACACACACACACACACACACACACATTCACAATGCACCGAGCCCACACACACACACACACAGACACACAGTGCACCGAGTCCCCCACACACACACACACACACACACACAAAAGGGGAGCATTCTGCACTTGTCTCTCAGTTATCTGTAGGAAAAAGGCTTCCTGTTTGTACACGTCATGTATGTGTCGCGTGTATCCACATCCTTCATGAGCTTTAAGTCTCACCTGATTTCATTTAATGATTAAAGGTAAATCAGCATTGCATTTATCTCTCTCACACACACACACAACCGCTGAATTGGGTGTTTTAAGAGTGAGTTATTAGATAGTAATTAGATATTTTCTGGTTGGATGATCTGTCACACCTCATGATACGGAGAGGATCAAATGTCTTCCTGCGTGTGTGTGTGTGAGTGTGTGTACAGTATGTGTGTGTGTGTGTGTGATGATACGTCGTTTGTGCTTGTTTGTGTGTGTGTGTGTGGGTGCGTGCTGTCCTGTGTGTGGCCCTGTGTAGGTTTGTGTTTATACATGTGTGTGGTCCTGTCTGTTTTTGTATGTGTATGCATGTGTATGTGTGTGTGTGTGTGTGTGTGTGTGTGTGTGTGTGTGTGAGTGTGGTGGTGGTGGGGGTGTGTGTATGCTTGTGTGTGTGTGTGTGTGTGTGTGTGTGTGTGTGGGTGGGGGTGGGGGGGCGTATACATGTGTGTGTGTGTGCGTGCGTGCGTACGTGTGTGGCCCTGATGTGAGCAGCAGGATGCAGTCCCCTGATCCTCCATTAGTGTGATTTATGACATCGATGAGACTCACTCCCACACAGGTGTGTGTGTGTGTGTGTGTGTGTGTGTACGGCTCAGTCACTGGTCTCCTGCTTTAGCGGCTAGAAAACGCTGACGTTCTTCTGCAGGGATTTCCAGCTAAACAAGGGAAAGACACACACACACCACACACCTCCCTGTTAACTAACTGTCCTCTATCTCAAAGCAGATAACACACAAATCTCTCCTAACAAGCCCAACCATGGACTGATAGTCCCCAACTGAGCTCAGCTTTGCATGTGTGTGTGCATGTGTGTGTGTGTGTGTGTACCTGCATTCTTGTCTGTGAGTGTGTGTGTTAGAGTGGGCACGTGTGTGCGTGAGTTAGAGTGGGCATATGTGTTTGTGTGTGTGTGTGTGTGTGTGTGTTAGAGTGGGTACGTGTGTGGGTGAGTGTGTGTGTGTGTGTTAGAGTGGGTATATAGTGCAACCGGAGTTTTTAGACCCTTTCAAGTTTTCCACATTTTGTCATTTTTCAGACTCATCTTTTTTTTTTTCATTAATCTAAGCACAATACTCCAACACTCCACAAAAAAGCAGGTGTTTGGAGTGTTTTGTACATATTTTAAAAATAAAAGACTGAAATATTCTATTTACATAAGTATTCAGACCCTTTGTTATGACGCTTGCAATTGAGCTCTGGTGCATCCTACTTCTATCAGTGGTCCTTGAGATGCTTCCAGGGTATCTGCACATTTTCCAAGTGCAAATTTAAAGACCTTTTCAAGAAATTAAGACTATACCACGGCAAAAAGATTCTTACGACAACTTAAAACTCTTTTATGCAATAGTTTTTTTCTACTAATTTTAACCCCCACCCCATTTTGGATTTCTACAGAAGTTACCAAATATATTTTGGCGAAAGAAAAATAATTTCAAGTATGTGAATTACCTTCACAGCTATAAATGCCCAATTTTAGGGTCTGGGTTGCTTGCTTTTGAAGCTGGCTGTACATATTTGGTTGTGCTTACTGGCTGAGGCTGACTGTTCTTCACCTGTGTCTGTAGTAGCCTAGGCTACTTGCCAAAGACATGTGCACTGGACTGGATTCCCTTCAATATTTTTTTCAAAGTTAGACTAAGCTATTTAAATATTTTAATAGGCCTACTTTGCCTAATTTACTATGTGCATCTATTGTCCCATATGCAGCACAGCTTAAAATTTAAAAAGTTTTAAATTAATTAAGAGAGAGGTCCTCCTCGCATGATCCCGCTGAAAACTGCTGGTTTCATCTGTCGCCGACATTCAAAAAATATGCGGTTATATTTCACAACATTTGCGTAGGCCTACTGGGAAACGCTGGTAAGCAAGCTGCTGACAGATATTACAGGTATTATAACTTAGACACTAGGCTAGATATTACAGGTATTATAACTTAGACACTAGGCTAGGCCAGCAGCACACACTGGAAAGATGAAAACAGATCAACTTAACATGTACAGTCCGTTTGTTTTCTTTTTCTGTCAGTCCGTGGTTCCTTCATAAATTGCGCAGCAAATTATCAGACGAGTGACAGAAGCACGCATAATTTGACCAGCAGTCTTCGCGTCCATAGTTTATGAAACGATGCTGCGTCCGAGCTTGAGGCTGCGCCGGACAGGGCTTTTAAAATCCATATGTCCTGCCTAAATTCGAACGTGTGGCCACCCTATCGCTAACTGCCTTACCAACTCTTTCTCCCGCTCACTCTCCCGCTCTTGCTCCCGCTCACTCTCCCGCTCACTCTCCCGCTCTTGCGCGTAGGCTACCTGCGTATCTCTCAGGCCTCTACACCACGAAAACGTCATATTTGTACATACTGTATTATTACCGTTTTCACACCTTTATACACACGTGAAAAACATCTTCACTCTCCACTACACTGTAGCCTTATAGTCACTTACAAAATTGCGTTTTTAATTACACGAAACCGGATGGAGACATTTCACTCGCTCTCTTGCACTCGCTGGCGGTCCCATACGCAAATTTAATACCTCCCTTTCTAAAATGTAGGACATCCCAGACAATTTAAGACTTTTTTAGGCCTTAAAAAGCGAAAGTTGTATTTAAGACTTTTTAAGACTTTTTAAGGATCCGCGGGAACCCTAGCTTCTACAACTTGATTGAAGTCCACCTGTGCCTAAATGAATTCACTGGAATTTATTAGGAGAGGCACACATCCCTTTATATGAGGTCTAACAGTTGATGGTGTATGTCAGAGTTAAAACCAGCATAATAAAGACAATGCATTCGAACAATAAATGCACAATAAATGGAAATAAGCAAACCTTCACTTAAAGACGGGACGTGAGGCAAGGCTGTCCAACTCTCTTCAACATCTATATCAATAAATTTGCAAACCAACTAGAAAAATCAAAAGCACCTCACAAAAGCCTCACCCTTCATGATTCCGAAATCAAATTTCTATTATTTGCAGATGATCTGGTCTTGCTATGTCCAACAGCAGAGGGCCTGCAGCAGAACCTAGATTAGGGGTCGGCAACCCGCGGCTCCGGAGCCGCATGCGGCTCTTTGATCCCTCTGATGCGGCTCAGCTTTTGAAAATGAATTAATGAGTATTTAATTAAAAACGTATTTTACTTTTAGTTCGTGAGGGTCTATGAGTAGCCTATTTTATATAACTTTCCACCTCACTTGACTCCGTAATAGTAGCCTGCACAATATTGTTACATTCGCGGTTCGTTGCCATGTCAATATCAAACTAAATCACTGATTTCCCTCCATTTCAGTCAACGAGAACACTTTAATTGTTATTGTTGATGTGTGCTTTGCTGTAGGCTAGATAAGGAAAATGTCAAAAGGAAACGCCAGCGACCACACAGCTTATGAAGGCTGAACACAAGCGGGCGAAATGGGAACGTTCCATCCGAAGACTGAAAACGAAATAAACTGCCCGCTATATATCGCACACTGCAACGAAGTTAGTATTGGCGTGTTAACCCAGTTCGGGTTCCACTTGCATGTGAGAAAACATATGAAAAATATAAAGACAAACCTGCGCCACGTTTAAGGGAAATTCCGCGCAAAACTGTCACATCCATAACGTCAACACAATGCCATGGTATGTTGGCGTTATGGATATATGACAGTTTTGCGTGGAGTTGCCCTTAAATGATGACGGCTTTAATTCTTGCATGAAACTTCACCTCACTGAATATGAGCCAGCCAGACTCCAAGGCCATCACCAAATCTAATCTCTCTAATGTTCAATTTCGCCAATTACATGCCAACGAATATTGAGTGTTGTGTTGTTAATGATGTTACTTTGCATACCAAAGGACATTGGGAAAATAGGGGGTGATGTTTAGCCTACATGGGAAGCCTAGGGCCTATTCTGACATTCCACTTTACATTTCAAGTTACTTGCACATTACTTTTAAAACTAGTAGAAAATGTATTAAAAAATCTTCTGTTGAATGAAAGTAACTGTACGTTAAATATCCAAACTTTTTCTTGTAACCATCTTTATATGGCTCTTCTGAGATAAAAAAAAAAAAAAAAAATTGGTAAAAGTGGCTCTCCAGGCAAAAAAGGTTGCCGACCCCTGACCTAGATGTACTGCAAAAGTTCTGCCAGACTTGGGCCCTGGCTATTAACACCAAAAAAACTAAAGTATTACATTCCAAAAGAGAACAAATTGTCAGGGAAACAAACACAACTTCACCTTTGATAAAATAAAAATAGAACATGTCCCAAATTATAGCTACCTTGGATTGAAAATCAGTTCTAACGGAAACTTCAGCTTGGCCGTGAGCGAGTTGAAAGAAAAAGCACGAAGGGCTTTCTATGCCATAAACAATCTATTAAAATCAGAATTTGCTTTGCTCTATATGGCAGTGAAGTGTGGGGTCCCCTAACAAATCACGATTTTGAAAAATGGGACAAAAACCTGAATTCTGCAGGAATGAAACAAACACCAACTAATGCACGCAGGGCAGAACTCAGCCAGTTCCCTCTTCTCGAAATCGAAAAGAGAGCCATCAAATTCTGGCAACATGTAAAAACAAGCGACCCCACATCCTATCACTTCAAAGCCTTAAAGAGCCAAGAATTGATCACGGAAAAGAGTCCCCTCATCCAGTTGGTCCATAGGCTGCAGCAAGAAACAACCAACAGAACTAACATCACTATTCAGCCTCAGGACACTGGCACCCCTCTTGAAAGAATAAATACCAACCAAATTATCAACACCCAGAAAGAAAAATATCTCACATACTGGACAAAAACAACAGAAAAACAAAGTAAACTACAAAGTTATTTGACTCTTAACAGGGAATACCAATTAGCAAAATACTTGACAATTGTAAGAGACACCAACTTGAGAAAAACAATGTCTAGATACAGGCTTAGCAACCACAGTCTGGCAATAGAAACAGGCAGACGCAGGCAAACCTGGATGCCTAAAGAAAACAGACTTTGTGTGAACTGTGACAAAAAAGAAATTGAGTCCGAATTACACTTCCTCACTAGCTGCCCAAACTACAAAGAAATACGCTCCAACTTCTATCCAAAATGTCAATCTATATCCAAAATTCTTTGAGATCGAAGATCACAAGAAAATTAGATATTTATTAGGAGAAGAGGAAGATTGTTGCAATACTAGCTGCACACTACATACACAACTGTGACAGAAAGAGGAGGAGGACCACTGAGCAACAACGCCCACACACACACACACACACACACACACACACACACACACACACACACAGTGTATTGATAAGGTGTAAATGTTTGTAATGTTTGTTTGTTTACTTTTTTGTAATTATTATTATTCCTGTGAACGCTTTGGCATCATATGATTTGTGGTGCCAATACCAATAAAGAATATTTGAATTGAATTGAGAAAATAGTAAGGAAGAATAGAAAGAGTGAAACACACACACTCACACTCACACTCACACTCACACTCACACACACACACACACACACACACACACACACACACAGATGTGTTCATCTTAGATGGATTTGTCTGCCAAATGGTTGTGTTCTGTACACGCTGCATTTAAATGTTCTGCACTAAAGAGAAGTCAAGCCAGTAGAGCTCTCTCTCTCTCACACACACACACACACACACACACACACAGTAGAGCTCACTGGAGTACGACACAACTGATCTGAACTCAGTGTGAATGTGTGCACGTGGCCTACTGTGCTGTTGTAGTCTCTACTCTGGTGTATAACAGATTTGCTCTTCGATA
>NC_063208.1:2375612-2383112 GCF_017589495.1 Alosa alosa
GGAGGAGAGGAGAGGAGGAAGAGGGCCAGAGAAGAGAGGAGAGGAAGGGTGATGGGTTGGCCCGGCTCTCACAACCTGTGCAATGCAAAGACAGACAGTCAGGCCGACCCCACACACACACACACACACACACACACACACACACACTGCAGCCTGCCACACCCCCCGTTTGCATTGCAAAGACAGAAAGAGTCCAGTCATTCTGAGGACAGCTGATGATCCTCTGCTGTACCACAGACTAAATATAGCGTAAATATAGATATATATATAGAGGTTTCGTTTTCCGGACATTTTGATGATCAAGTTGAGGAAAACTGGAGACAGGCTATGTAGCTTAAAGAATGACATAATCAGGCTGAATAGAATGCAACATGTTCATTAGCCTAACTTATGTAAACATGCCTAACAAGATCTAGCCAGTATTTATCTTTTCATGGACAGCAAGAGTCCGCTTCGTTCGTTGTTTTAAAAAGGCTACGTTGTTTGTTGCTGCTACCCACGTTATCTCCAGTGGTTCCACTGTTTAACTTGCACAGATGCGCACACACAAGAATGAGCTCTCACACCACTACCCCCTTTGATAACAATAAATTAAGAAATGTTTCCTATTCTGGGAAATGTTTAGTTTCTTTTTCTTTTGGTCCGCGGGTTCAATGATACCGCTTTAATTGTGCCGGAAATTATCCGCTGATTCAGCAATCTCCTCACCGAGGAGGCCCTAACCCCTGCAGATCATAGACAGAGAAAGCATAGGCCTAATTGTATGCTTTGGGGTACAAAACAGCCGTAATGTCAGAGAATGACAGTGTCTTGGAGCCGGGCCCTCGCGAACCCCCGCAACTCCACTTCCAACGCCAGATACTGGCTCTTGCTTTTATCTGGTGGTGGTGGTTTACCAGCGTTACCAATTTATCATCATCCATGGCGTCTGGCCTCTGAAAAACTTTAAGTCTAGTCTGCCTGGGCCTGGCCATGTTTGAACCGCCTCACTCATTTGTTCGTTGTTTAACATGGGGCGTTTTAAGCGTCGGCTTCCTATTTGAAATGCAACGTATAGGCTATGTGTTGTTAAATAGCTTTCAAATGGTACATTTAATCATGCTTTAATATAGGCTTACATTTTGAGGCTTAATTCAAATTCAGGTTATACCGGATTATTAGCCAATTTCAATCCAGGACGATTTGACCGAGATTTAATTTTGTCGGACATTCATATGTTTTATATTTCCAAAATGTTTGTGTGGCATATCAAAACACCAAACAAATATAATAGAAGTGATTGTTGTTGGTGGCGGAATATTAACTTTTGTCAGTGGCATGGCAACTGCACTTCATCGTAAATGAAACTCTCCGTCACTACAACTCAGACGTTTTCATATTCATCCAGCACACAGTGAATACAGCATGGTGTTTGGTCTTAGAAAATAGACAGTGTCAAACACCTTTACAGAAATACACCTCTATTGCAATGGCCCAAGTAGTTATCGGAACGTCACCTATTACCGCCCGTCCCCTATTTCCGTGTATGTGTCAATTAATATTAATTTCTATACAAACCAAGACGGCGGATTCTTAAAGAAACGCAAGCATGAATTAGTTTACTACTTAGTTTCTACAACAAGCTTTAACAAGCGCTAGTACATTAAACCAGCTAACATCAATGTTTACGTTGCCTTGTGTCAGCTACATTTGGTGAGCTGGTGTTAACAACTGGATGCTTAAAACCAGATGTTGAATCATCATTATTAGAGAATTTTGCCTGGAGCCATTTTTTTTGTAATCATATTCTTCGAGTTAGTCGAGTAATCATTTCAGCCCTATAAATTGAAGTCGAGTCGAACAGGCGAGTAAATCTCGGACATGTGGCATGCAGGTGAAAACAGCAGCTAGTTGAAACCCTTTCGAGTCATGTGATGGTGTCTCAGTAGAAACAACAGCTGTGTGTGTGTGTGTGTGTGTGTGTGTGTGTGTGTGTGGTGGTAACAGAGTACAGATAACCACATGGGCTGCAAAGGTGCACTCGGTGTGTATTTTTTTTTGTATCAAACAGCACAGGTGAACACAGTGTGTTTGTGAAGTGACCCCTTCAGGTGCGTTTGGGAGCTGGCTGCAGTACTAGTGAATGCCCAGCAGGGGGATCAGTGCTGACTGGGATTAGCTAGAGGAGATGCTAAACTAACTCAGGGCAATGTCCTCATAGGCCCGACTACACAACACACACACACACAAACACACCACAAGGCTATGTGGTAAATATCTGTTATGGTGTCCTAATAGTGCAGTCAGTTTACTGATAACAAATATACTCAAAAACAGTCAGGTATTCTGAGACAGCCAGACACACACACACACACACACACACACACACACACACACACACACACACACAAGCCCTGCATTAAGTCCTTAACTCACCCCGGAGAACTTTGAGTTGATATCCAATCAGAGTATGCGACAATGCCTGAGGTGTTTCAATTATTATTTTTATATCAGCGACAACCCGTTGTCTCTTTTACGTCATATCTTGTTGATAGTCTCTTGTCACCTAACAGTTACAACTCTCAATGTCATCATTTATAACTTTGTCAGGCTTATATAACTCTAATGCCTCTATGTCAAGCTTATATTACTCTTTATGACTCTATGTCAAGCTTTTATCACTCTTAATGACTCTTAATGACTGTCAGGCTTATGTCATTCTTTATGACTCTGTCAGGCTTATGTCACTCTTTATGACTGTCAGGCTTATGTCACTCTTTATGACTGTCAGGCTTATGCCACTCTTTATGACTCTGGCAGGCTTATCATTCTTTATGACTCTGTCAGGCTTATGTCACTCTTTATGACTGTCAGGCTTATGTCACTCTTTATGACTGTCAGGCTTATGCCACTCTTTATGACTCTGGCAGGCTTATATCATTCTTTATGACTCTGTCAGGCTTATGTCACTCTTTATGACTGTCAGGCTTATGCCACTCTTTATTCTAGACCCACCTGACGAGGTTCTCGTTGTCTCCAGGTCCGCTGCAGGTCACACACTCGGTTCTGGTGTCGTCGGCTTTGGGTTTCTTCTGCAGCGCCGACTGCCTCTGACGGCGTTCTCGCTGAGGCGGTTCCTATGGAAACCATGTCACAGTTAGACCACGTCTGTCTATATGCTGGCTTAGTTAAGTTGGGTTATGTTATTTATTAAATGCATTGACACAGAGAGAAGAGATGATTTCTACTAGATTAAGCTACTAGATCATTTCCCTGGGGCTAAACACACACACACACACACACACACTTCTTTAACCCAGTGTTGAAAGAACAGCAGATTAAGTAAACAAATTAAATGAATGGTAATGTTAGAATGAAGAGTAGCTGTGTGTTTTTTGTGTGTCCCCGATAAACCTCTAACATTGCACGTGTGTGTGTGTGTGAGTGTGTGTGTGTCAGAAGAAACCCCTCAAGCGAGTGTAACGTGTGTCAGAAGAAACCCTTTGAAGTATTTGAAAAGCTGTTGCAAACTGGACTTGAATTGTTACACAAATTGTATATTATATATACACAATAATTTAAATACAATATCATATGTTATAACATATTAATATGATATTGATATATAAATTACTGATATAAAATTTGAAAATACTGAATTTCTGATATGCGTGACAGCACACAATATGCAGATTCTAGCCTATAGGTGCTATTTTCTATTGAGGCTCTACTATACTCTGCCTCTAGGTGCTATTTCTATACGAAAAGCTCTACTATGCTCTACCTCTAGGTGCTATTTCTATACAGCTCTACTATACTCTACCTCTGGGTGTATTTCACATACAGCTCACTATACTATACCTCTAGGTGCTGTTTCTATTAGAGCTCTACTATACTCTACCTCTAGGTGCTATTTCTATACAGCTCTACTATACTCTACCTCTAGGTGCTATTTCTATACAGCTCTACTATACTCTACCTCTAGGTGCTATTTCTATTAGAGCTCTACTATACTCTACCTCTAGGTGCTATTTCTATTAGAGCTCTACTATACTCTACCTCTAGGTGCTATTTCTATTAGAGCTCTACTATACTCTACCTCTAGGTGCTATTTCTATTAGAGCTCTACTATACTCTACCTCTAGGTGCTATTTCTATTAGAGCTCTACTATACTCTACCTCTAGGTGCTATTTCTATTAGAGCTCTACTATACTCTACCTCTAGGTGCTATTTCTATTAGAGCTCTACTATACTCTACCTCTAGGTGCTATTTCTATTAGAGCTCTACTATACTCTACCTCTAGGTGCTATTTCTATACAGCTCTACTATACTATACCTCTAGGTGCTATTATTATTAGCTATGTACTAATGGCTAGCATGTGTTTGCTAACATAAAGTCTTACCGTGTGTTAGTGTCTGACCCCTCTCTACACTTCTACACTCTTACCCTGTCTGTGTGAGTGTGAGTGTATGAGTGTGTGTGTGTCAGAAGGAAACCCCTCAAGCGAGTGTGTGTGTGTCAGAAGGAAACCCCTCAAGCGAGTGTGTGTGTGTCAGAAGGAAACCCCTTTGTATTGCGCTGTACAAACTGGACTTAATTGATACACAAATTGTATATTATATATACACAATAATTTAAATACAATATCATATATTATAACATATTAATATGATATTGATATATAAATTACTGATATAAAATTTGAAAATACCTCGAATTTGATATGCATGACAGCCAATAACATATAGATTCTTAGCCTAGGTGCCATTTCTATTAGAGCCTAACACTATACTCCCCACCTCAGGTGCCATTTCTATACAGCCTACCATACTCCACCCCAGGTGCCATTTCTATACAGCCTCTACTCATACCCCACCTCTAGGTGCTATTTCTATACAGCCTCTACTATACTATGCCCTCTAGGTGCTATTATTATTAGCTATGTACTAATGGCTAGCATGTGTTTGCTAACATAAAGTCTTACCGTGTGTTAGTGTCTGACCCCTCTCTACACTTCTACACTCTTACCCTGTCTGTGTGAGTGTGAGTTTGTGTGTTTAGTGTGTGTGTGTGTTTAGTGTGTGTGTTTAGTGTGTGTGTGTGTGTGTGTGTGTGCCTGTTTGTGTGAGTGTGAGTGTATGAGTGTGTGTGTTTAGTGTGTGTCTGTTTAGTGTGTGTGTGTGCCTGTCTGTGTGTGTGTGTGTGTGTGTGTGTGTGTTGTGTGTGTTGTGTGTGTTTAGTGTGTGTGTGTGTGTGCCTGTGTGTGTGTGCCTGTGTAAGACCAACCTCCATCTTCTCATCCTCACATATGGAAACTCTTTTCCTCTTCTGACCTCGAGTCCTCTGCAAACACAATAGGATTTTGATGAGAAACAACAGCCACACACACACACAAACACACACACACAGCTCTTAAATGCATGATTAATAAAATAGCACTAAGCTGTGTATGTGTATGAGTAATAAAATATGCATGCACAGTGCACACACACACAAACTCACGGATGCACACGCACAGATATGGCATTTCTCAATCCCTCGCTGTCTCCGAAACACCAGAGACCTCACCCCCCATTGTTAACTCTGGTCACATACTCAATGTTCCAGACGCAGTCATACTTTCAGACCAAGCACACACACACACACGTATACACAAACAAACACACACACACACACACACACTCACACACACACACAGCAATCAGGGGCCAATCACAGCTTATCACAGCCAAAAGCAAGTTTCTGTCCTTCCAAGCAAAAACATTAGCACACCATCTCCACTCACACACATACTCTCTCCCTCTGAAACACACTATGCAAACACACACACTCACACACAGTCACACATGCTCACACACACACACACTCACACACACACCAGAGTGTCCCATTTGATTTAGACTCATTTAGAGTACAAGGCCGTATATACGTGTGCCTATAGAGCTGCCAGCTCAGAGTGCCACCGTATTGTCTGATTGTGTGTGACAGTGCCAAAATGTGTGTGTTTGTATATCGTGTGTTATTATTATGTGTTCAATGCACTCGTGTGTGTGTGTGTGTGTACTTTGCCAGATCTCGCTCCACTGAGCAGGTTACTGGGAAGAGACCACACTCTGTGTTCAGAACAGATGTCAAACAGAGGAGGCTCACCACACACACACACACACACACACACACACACACAGCTAAGAGTACCAGTCAAACACACAACTAAGAGTCCAGAGTCTCCCACATCGTCAAACAGACGTATACATACATGAATACACGAATACACAAATACACACGCACACACGCACACACACACACACACACACACCGCACACACACCCTGGAGCCTCATGAGTCGAAATAAGTTCTTTTGTTTGGCACCATGGAACCTCAACCCTAGCAGAGACAACCTTTAGTACAGACTCTGGACTCTCCCACACACACACACACACCCTGCTCTGGGCTACTCAGCACGGGGGTCACGGCGCCTGGCTAAATTGGATTTCTGTTGGTGGCAAAGAAGAGCCGGATTGGGCAGCCAAGCACTGGTTAAAACCACCATCACAACACACACACACACAGACACACACACATACGCATCACGCTGGTGACGGCCTCCACACCACCACCTGCACACACTACACAATACACACCACACACACACCACACATCCCCCCCACACACACACACACGCACGCACAATAATACGCACACACACACACACACACACACAATACACACACACACACACACTTATCTCTCTCTCTCCTCAACTCCCTTTCAGTCCATCCGTCCATCCTCCTTAAGCCCCCCCCACCCTCTCTCTCTCATAAAGGGAAAATCACACATTCAAACTCAAACAGACATTTCTATTTTTCAGCCTAACTTCTCCTGAACCTAACCATTTGCAGACACACACACACACACACACACACACACACACACACACACACACACACACACACACACACACACACACACACACACACACACACACACACACACACACCGCAGACTAGGGTTGGGTTTGTTTGGGTTTATCAATACCAGTCTTCATCGATACTTTTAAAACAGTGCGGTGCCAAAATGGTGCCTGAACCCGGTACTTTGTGTTTAAATTAAAATGGTCTAAAGCATGAATTGTTTTTTTTTTTATTGATAAGACAAATTTGAACATGAAATTGAACTGTTATATTCAATTTACTATCAATATCACATTGCTCCTACAGAATAATACATTTAAATGTTAAAACAGCTTGCCATGCAGGCACACACAATGGTAAGCTCTGCTTTCAAGTTTACCCAGTGTAGGCGGTTTGCCATAAGTTATGTTAAAACAGCTTGCCATAGAACTGCCAGGTCATGGACAACGGCATTTGCAAGCAAGCTAATCGAACAGGGACTCTACTTTCCAGTTAATTCAGTGTGTTCCCAAATGCTTCAAGAAATTTCATGTCTTCCCCCATAACACGCAATAGTTTTGAACATGTTAGGCTACATTATGTCGGTGTTAAAGTGTTTAGATTCACA
>NC_063208.1:2400612-2410612 GCF_017589495.1 Alosa alosa
GTTGAAGATTAATTTATATTAACCACACTAGTGGCAGGAGACCCTGAGGAGCGTGTAACGTTACGTTGTGTCATTCATTATTACTGTATCAGAGAAATTGAGTCTAATGGGTTGTTTCAATTCATTATGTCGGCATGCATGTTATTCAATTACGTTGCTACCTACATTATGCCAAAGACGTCGGCCTGCCTGTCTGCCTGTCTGCCTGTCTGTCTGCCTGTCTGCCTGCCTGTCTGTCTGCCTGTCTGCCTGTGTGTCTGCCTGTCTGTCTGATTACAGAAGAACTACCTATCTGGTTTTCAGGACAGGTATGTGGTGGATTGGTGATGCATGGTGTGTGTGTGTGTGTGTGTGTGTGTGTGTGTGTGGTGGATTGGTGATCCATGACGTGGGCCATGAACAAAGCCATGACATTTTGGAACATTTCAAATTTCAGAAGAACATATATTTTGAGGAGAATTGAACAAAGGGAAGAGGGAGCAGTGTGTGTGTGTGTGTGTTTTATGGGTTGTGTGTGTGTGTGTGTGTGTGTGTGTGTGTGTGTGTGTGTGTGTGTGTGTGTGTGTGTATGATGGTGTGTGTGTGTGTGTGTGTGTGTGTGTATGATGGTGTGTGTGTGTGTGTGTGTGTGTATGATGGTGTGTGTGTGTGTGTGTGTGTGTGTGTGTGTGTATGATGGTGTGTGTGTGTGTGTGTGTGTATGATGGTGTGTGTGTGTGTGTTGATGGTGTGTGTGTGTGTGTGTATGATGGTGTGTGTGTGTGTGTGTGTGTGTGTGTGTGTGTGTGTGTGTGTGTGATAGTGTGTGTGTGTGTGTGTGTTTTATGAGTTGTGTGACATGCTGACATGGTGTGTGATAAGTGTATACGTGTGTGCGTGTGTCAGAGTGACATGGCCTTTATGAGTGAGTGTGTGTGATGGTGTGTGTGTGTGTGTGTGTGTGTGTGATGGTGTGTGTATGTGTGTGTGTGTGTGTGTGTGTGTGTGTGTGATGGTGTGTGTGTGTGTTATGATGATGGTGTGTGTGTGTGTGTTATGATGGTGTGTGTGTGTGTGTATGATGGTGTGTGTGTGTGTGTGTGTGTGTGTGATGGTGTGTGTGTGTGTGTGGGTGTGTTACCTGTCCCAGGATCCCCCCCAACACATTCCACATAGCCAGTCCTTCAGTCCGCAGGAGTCCGTTCTCATTTTGAAGGTCCTCTAGAGACTCGCATAGCTGAGGAAGGACAACACACACACACACATTCACACACACACAGATCAGATTAGGCAAGAAGAAGCATGCTGTGCACACACACTTCAGGTGCTCACACACACGCACACACACAAATTCACAAAGATCAGATTAGGCAAAAGCACTTGAGGTGCTCTCACACACTCTCACACACACACACACACACACCTAACCTTCACCAGCACGTCCGTGTATATAACATTAACAATATCCTACTACCATGCTTTACCAATACAGTTTTGGCTAGTTTACGGCTACACACACACACAACGAAACACACACACACACACACACACACACACACAAGTGGCATTTGTGCCTCCGGGCGGCTCTCTAAACCTAGACAGTAGATAAGGCAGGAGATCTGATAGAGAGAGAGAGAGAGAGAGAGACGAAGAGATAGAGAGAGTGATAGAACCAGGAGAAGAAAAAGAGAGATAGAGTGATAGAATGATGAGAGGAGAGACAGCGGGAGAGATAAAGAGAGAAGGAGAAGGCAGAGAGAGAGAAATAAAGGACACACAGAGCTGAAGTGACTCTCAGGGTCAGTAAGTATAAGTATATATACTCTTTTGATCCCGTGAGGGAAATTTGGTCTCTGCATTTATCCCAATCCGTGAATTAGTGAAACACACTCAGCACACAGTGAACACACAGTGAGGTGAAGCACACACTAATCCCGGGCAGTGAGCTGCCTGCATCAACAGCGGCCGGGGAGCAGTGAGGGGTTAGGTGCCTTTGCTCAAGGGCACTTCAGCGTGCCTACTGGTCGGGGTTCGAACTGGCAACCCTCCGGTTACGAGTCCAGAGTGCTAACCAGTGGGTCACGGCAGATGGTTGAACATGTGGGCTCAGTTTGCTTGGACAAATCAAATGTTTTTTTTAAAGGACCGGAGGTCATCCATTACTCCATCGATGCCCACCTGACTCCTGACAGGTCTGAAGCGTTTCGGAAGCCCAATAAAGATGTTTAATAAACATATTTGAGATGATCTTGAACATATTTAAGATGATTAAACACTGCTGTGGCGTCACTGCCTCGTCTCCCTCACTCTTGTTTCTCTTTCTCTCCCTCCCTCTCTCCCTCTCTTTCTCTCCTCCAACATTCCTCTTTACAATCTCTTCCAGTCTCTGTAGATACTGTATATGCATACATACCGCACATCTCTTTTGCACTCACACACACACACACACACACACACACACACACACACACACACACACACACACAGTCTCTGTAGATACTGTATATGCATACATACTGCACATCTCTTTTGCACTCTCTCACACACACACACACACACACTAGGGTGTAAAGATTAACCGATACACATCGGTATCCGCTTTTTAACGCGTCAGATATCGGCTACATCGACACGCGAAGCCCCGTATCGGAAAAAACTGAAATGAATCGGTCGCTATATCGATTTACTTGTTATGAATCGGTTCACAACCTTTCTGCTCGCCAGACTCTCATTTTACGCTTCAAGCAGCTGCTCATCCCACTTCGGTTTTGAAACTATACTTGGCACGGAATTGTGGGTAATGCAGTTCGTTTTGGTTACATTCATTGCCCAAAGTTGTCAAATGACCTCATTACCCATACATCTGCTGCAACTTAAGCATGTGACAACTTGCACTCGGTTGGCTTTGTTTTTCGAAATCCAGCTAAATTAAACACTTATAGCATTCCTAAACAGCAACGATAGTCTGTAGAGTAGCCTTACCTTGATGAAGGGATTTCCTTAATGTTAAATAATAATTTGGCCCTAGCTGCTAAAACGATGCACAAATTATTAGCCAAGGATTTTGTTCATATTCACTCAGACTTGTGGCATTATAGGTTTCTGCATTAGGTCTACTGTTGGAAGAAAATAAGCCCAGAGAGTTTATTGATTTGTAGGCCTATTTTATTCTTTGTAGGGTAGGCTAGGCTATATGAGAAAAAGGCCAAGAGTTTCTTAAGCACTTTTATTTTGGTATTTCAAGGCTACAGCTCCATGAAAACAATCAGATTTAACTATAAAATCTGTGAAAGATCTATAAAGTCTATAAAAAATGTATTTTTATGTTGTATTTGGCTGCTGTGTTTGACTGAAATGTAGACTATTCTTTTTTCATTCCAATACAGTATATGAAACAAACCTCAGTTTAGATAATCATATTCACACATTTTTTTGCCTAATTGACAACCATGACCATGATAACTGATAATATAAAATGAATGTGCACCTTGAGCAAATGATAAAATATCCTTCAGAATGCTTTCCATTCTTGAATTGCATCGAATTGCATCGAATCGCACTGAATCGCTTTTTTATAAACATGTATCTTTTTTCTTGTATCGAATCGTGCCCATGTATCTAGATGCGAATCGTATCGTCTTTTACATGAGAGATTCACACCCCTAACACACACACACAGTCTCTGTAGATACTGCATATGCATACATACTGCACACCTCTTTTGCACTCACACACACACACACGCACAGTCTCTGTAGATCCTGTATATGCATACATACAGCACATCTTTTGCACTCTCACACACACACACACACACACACACACAGTCTCTGTAGATACTGTATATGCATACATACAGCACATCTATTTTGCACTCTCACACACACACACACACACACACAGTCTCTGTAGATACTGTATATGCATACATACAGCACATCTATTTTGCACTCACACACACACACACACACACACACAGTCTCTGTTGATACTGTATATGCATACATACTGCACATCTCTTTTGCACTCACACACACACACACACACACACACACACACACACACACACACACATACATACACATGTACTCATGTACACACACACAGACACAACACACATGTAAGTACACACGTACACATATATATACACATGTACACAACAAAATCAAGATGCAATAATTCACTTTTTTAGACCCAATCTGATTCGAATAGCTGAGTCAGACTATACGGGAATATATAGCATTAAATACAACTATATGACTTTATGTATATAAGAATATGACTGTATAAGATTCTATAAGACTACATAAGACAAAATGAGACGTAAATAAATGAATGATTAAAGTGTTAGTGTATGCTGTTAGTGTATGCTGTTAGTGTATGCTGTTAGTGTATGCTGTTAGTGTATGCCATCTGAATAGGAGGACAGAGAGGGAAGCTAACCTAGGGGCCGTTTATTAATAACGCTGGTTTTTGTGAAACCGTGAGGTTTTGTTAACGGTTACGCCTTCCGTACAAGACGCCAGCAGTTTAGGAGACTGAAACCGATAGCTTTTGAAACCGGCTTCGGTGGGAACTTTTAAAACCGCCGGGCTAACTTTTGCCGTAGAGCCCCACCTCTCAACTCAGCCATGGCACTCGACCTGACATGCTGCTTGTCAAAACAAAACAAACCATTTATTTATCATATTAAAATGTTTTTCTTTCCCTGTCATGATTTATGTGCACAATGTAGCCTATCAGCCTTTAGTGGCTAAGTTAGAAGCACACGTTAGCTTAACTTAGTTAAACATTAGCTTACTGTATGTTAGTGTTTTCTGCAGTGGTGCTCAGGCCTAATGCAATGCGTAGGCTAAGCATTTGAAATTTCACATAGCAGTCACATACCTTGAAAAAATGAACTTTATTAGTTTAACAGTTGAATTGAAAACCGAATTGTCTGTAGTCTCCTTTATTTCATGCGACTGCTTAACAAACTGTTTCAACAATGTTTTCTTCGCCGATTCACGCTAATTAAACGGAAGCTTCTGCACAGTGGCCCATCGACTGGTCTGGCATATGCACTACAGCAGTGCGCGAGCAGACATGATAAAATATAATATCTTGCAAGGTTGAACCAACTTGTATGTAAATCCAAACAGTTCTGCAACATGCCTATGTAAGCTACGCCAGTTTAAGTCATATGAATCCTCTGACACAAAAAGGAAGGTGAAGAGGCCTATTGTGTAATATACGTAGCCTAAGCAGCATGGTTTGATAACGGGACATGAGGTGTGTGTGAGTGTGTGTGTGTGTGTGTGTGTATCCCACCTTCTTGTACTCGACGTGAAGCTTCTCCTGCTCACTCTCCAGTGTGTCTTTGAGGCTCTTCTGCTGGGCAATGTTGTCCTGAATCTGGATCATACGCATGTTACGCTCTACACACACACACACACACACACACACACACAGATAGAAAGACAGAACAGCAGGGATCAATACTCTGATCACTATCAGACAGCAGCCTCCACAAAGATAGATAAAGAGAGAGAGAGCGAGAGAGAGAGAGAGAGAGAGCGAGAGAGAGCGAGAGAGAGAGAGAGAGAGAGAGAGAAACACAAAGCCTAGATAAGAGAAGTGGACAGAGACAAACTGATTTTGCCCACACCGGGGTGCTACTGTACAGAGTGGACAGACTGTGTACTGACTAGGAGGAGGAGAGAGAAGAGAGAGAGGGATGAGGGGAGGGGGATGAGGGGAGGAGAGGAGAGGGGAGGGGGGTGAGGAGAGGAGAGGAGGACAGGAGAGGAGAGGGAGGAGAGAGGAGAGGAGAGGAGAGGAGAGGAGAGGAGAGAGGAGAGGAGAGGAGAGGAGAGGAGAGGAGAGGAGAGGAGAGGGAGAGGAGAGAGAGGAGAGGAGGAGGAGAGGAGGAGAGAGGAGAGGAGAGGAGAGGAGAGGAGGAGGGGAGGAGAGAGGAGAGAGGAGAGAGGAGAGGAGGAGTGGAGGAGGGGAGGAGTGGAGGGGAAATAGCAGAGGTGGAAAGAGAGAGAGAGAGAGAGAGAGAGAGACAGAGAGAGAGAGGGAGGGAGAAAGAAAGGGAGGGAGAAAGGAGGGAGAAAGGGAGGGAGAAAGGGAGGGAGAGAGGGGCGGATAAAGTGAATTTAAAAACAGACACCAACTGACTGCAGGTCAGTAAGCTGAGTCAGCGCTACAACACACAGACACACCCCGGACCCAGCACAGTCACAAAAATGCACACCTCTTTGGGTCCAGGACTGCTATTTTCTTACTGGCACAAGAACCATCATTTCTGGTGTGAACACACACACACACACACACACACACACACACACACACACACACAAAATCCATTCCATGTGTGGGACCTAGGATGCCTCCTGCTATGTGTTCACTGGCACAAGAAATGTCATTTCCTGTGTGATAACACACACGTCCACACACACACACACACACACACACACACACACGTCGCACACACGCACGCATTACACACACATACCTGCACGCATACGCATACACACACACACACACACACGCATTACGCACACACACACACACGCATATGCATACACACACACACACGACGCATTAACGCACACACACATACGTAACCAAGACACAAACACACACACACACATCGCCAGATGCACACACACACACACACATTCAAGTACATTTGCCAGAGAGCCAGTAGAGAGCCAAGTGAGAAGCACCAGGTGTGTGTGTGTGTGTGTGTGTGTGTGTGTGTGTGTGTGTGTGTTTGGACCCTATAATATTTAGCCCAGAGCCTCTGCCAGCAGAAACTCTCCAACCAATTACAGCTGCACCAGCCTATTTAAACACAAGACCCAGGGAGCAGCTCTGAAGATACACTCTGGACCGCGCGCATGAGTGTGTGTGTGTGTGTGTGTGTGTGTGTGTGTGTGTGTGTGTGTGTGACTTACATTCTGCCTGTAAGAAGAGCAGTGATAAAGAAATCAAGCTACATGGAAAAGTACAGGCTTCCATTCTTCTCTTCAGTAATATCTCTCCACCCTTATCACCAACTCCCTCTCTCATTTACCGTCATCCACTCTCTACCTCCATAACCTCTCTCTCTAGCCTTCTCTCTCTCTCTCTCTCTCTCTCTCTGACACTGATAGGGCTAAAGGTGTACAAGAAAAAAGTGAATGTTCTTAATCTGCACTTTCCAGAATGAGCTGGTTGTGTGTGTGTGTGTGTGTGTGTGTGTGTGTGTGTGTGTGTGTGCGTGCGTGTGTGTGTATGTGTGTGCGTGCGTGCGTGCGTGCGTGTGTGATGTACCCAGGTAGTAGCTGACGAACTCGGCAGTCAGCGCGGGCTGCTTGTGTGTGTGTGTGATGTACCCAGGTAGTAGTTGACGAACTCGGTGGTCAGCGCGGGCTGCTTGTGTTTGTGTGCGTGTGTGCGTGTGTGTGTGTGTTGTACCCAGGTAGTAGTTGACGAACTCGGCGGTCAGCGCGGGCTGCTTGTGTGTGTGTGTGTGTGCGTGTGTGTGTGATGTACCCAGGTAGTAGCTGACGAACTCGGCGGTCAGCGCAGGCTGCTTGTGTGTGTGTGTGTGTGTGTGTGTGTGTGTGTGTGTGTGTGTGTGATGTACCCAGGTAGTAGTTGACGAACTCGGCGGTCAGCGCGGGCTGCTTGTGTGTGTGTGTGTGTGTGTGATGTACCCAGGTAGTAGTTGACAAACTCGGCGGTCAGCGCAGGCTGCTTGTGTGTGTGTGTGTGTGTGTGTGTGTGTGTATGTGTGTGTATGTGTGTGATGTACCCAGGTAGTAGTTGACGAACTCGGCGGTCAGCGCGGGCTGCTTGTGCTTGCGGCGTCCATCGGCGCTGGCGTTGGCGTCGGCCGTGTCCACAGGGAAGATGTCGGTGCTGATGCCCATGAGCTCCGCCTTGCGCAGCAGCTTGCGGATGGCCGAGGCGCTGGAGGTCAAAGGTCGCGGCAGTTTCTCGCGCGGCACCCACGCCTGCGGACGCGTGTTTCGTGCCAGCTCGGCCCGCACGCGGTACTGCTGCAGACGCGTGGTGATGCGGGCCTAGACACACACACACACACACACACACACACACACTGAAGATATTTTATTTTCAAGGACCACTTGTGCTCTGGAGAGGCAGGCTAAGTGGTCAAGTCCTTAATGGCTAAATTTAATGCAGCCTCTCATCTATTTCTCCAGGTGAGAGAAACACTCTCTCTCTCACACACACACACACACACACTAGGGCTGGGCGATATATGCCGATTATTACGACTCGACCGATATATATTTTGAAAAACGATATGTAGTTGAAGACAATATCATTAATACCGGTTATTATGTCAAATAATGGGCCATTTTATCAAAGCCACTTGCTCTTCTGTGTTCAGACCATTCAGATAGCCGCGAGCTCTGCTCAACTGCACCCCTGCGTGTGCATATTCTCCCTCGCGAGCACTACAAACTTTCAAACCGCGGCACGGACACTGAGTCAGATTTTGTTTACCTTGATCAGAGGTTGGTGCTGATGCCTATTCGTCGGCATCAGCGGCTAGACCGAAATTCGTTGTGAAATCAAAATTCCACTGGAGCTCAAAGCGGTTTTGTACCACATGAATTTAAGTTACAACACTGTTTGCAGCTACAGCTCTTCGACCACGGTAAAATGTCATTTTTGGTACATAGCCTAGCTAATTTAAATACACTGATGAATGCTTCGCGTTTAGCGACAGTAGCAGATCTAAAGTCCTCGGGAGACAACCTAAACTAGCGAGCAGTTAGGGCATCATTTTTATGATTCCTGAAACCCCATTCAATCGTGCATGGGATTTTTCTTACGAACTGGAACATGCAAAAATGAGCGCGCATACAAAACGACGGTGGCGTCTATCACACTCTTGATGAGTGCGACTCAGTTACGTTGTTTAAGTAGCCTAATTGTTTAAAACTATTTTTGTTGTTGATAGCAACATGTCTAGACCATCATAGTCTACATTTGCTTGTCATCTAGACCCTATCAAACCCTTACAGGTAAAAAAAAAACGGCATTGTGTGACAAAACTGCAGGTTTTTCAATATTGTTGTGCCCAAAATAGCCTATTGCATTGTGCAGTACAATGTAGGCCCTGCGTTGTCAGTCAGGGTCAACTTTTGGTCTTTTTGTTATTTGCACAGCTTTATCAGAGCAACTGTAGCCTATGCCTATTGTAGGCCTATGTTATTGTTTACACTTTTTGCAGCTCTGTTAGAGCAGTCTGAAATTAATATAATTAAAATTGGCTGTGTTTTGTCATAATTGTTGTTTTGAGTGAATATATGAAACGCCCGCTCTTTCTGTTCGAAATATCAATATCATATCGATGTGTATATAAGCCAATCAGCCCCAAAATATCGGGATATCAGTTTTGGTCCATAGCCCAGCCCTAACACACACACACACACAAACAAACCACACTGTGCACACACACACACACACACACACACACACACACACAACCCACACTGGTGCACACACACACACCCCACACTGTGCGCACACACACACACACACATTACATACAGTGGTCTACATCACATACTTAACACATCACCAATGCTAGGAGCTCATCCTAACTTGACACACACACACACACAGTTCTCCATTGCCCCAGAAAGCACACTCTCACACACACATCCCTAAGGCCCGCATCTTCTACAAAAAAGTTGACGATAAGGATACACTGCATGCTAGGCTACATTAGCCAAACGCGCACATTTTGTTCGAGATGCGGTCGGGTTGATTTAAATATTGGGGCGCTTGTGACCCGCACCACCACTGGCCTCCACAAAGGCAGGAGTCTCAGAATCGCAGCACGCACACACACACACACACAAACGTAAAAAAACACGCACACACTCATACACACACACCTAAACAATAAAACCTCTGGGATCATCATTATTACAGTTTTAGAAGAAAGAAATATATTATGCATTATCTGCATCTATGAATTTGAAATCCGTCTTGGCTTAGGCCATGAATC
>NC_063208.1:2415612-2418112 GCF_017589495.1 Alosa alosa
CCTCTCTCTCACACACACCAGCCACACAGACATACACACACAAATATACACTTATCACACCTGTGAAGGCTACACACACACACAGGAGCCAAACTCCTGTCACCCAGGAAGATTTACTACTCATCTGCATGAAGTTCAGAGAGGCTTCCTGAAGCTGCACTGGCACTGACAATCCTACAATTCCTCAGCCTCATGCCCAGCTGCCAATCCCACCGCTGAGACAGATGCCCAGCGGCTAATCCCCAACGCTTGGAGACAGATGCCCAGGGGCCAATCCCAACGCTGGAGACAGAGGCAGAGTAGTTATACATCGCCAACCTCAGTATCCCTCACAAGGGCAGGGATGTCTATGTGTGTGTAAGAGTGAATGTGTGTCACATGTGTAAATTGTTTGTGTGTTGGGCTCACCTCCTCTGTATGTGTGCGTGTGTGTGTGTGTGTCTCACCTCCTCTGTGTGTGTGTGTGTGTGTGTGTGTGTTCCACCTCCCAGGCCATGTGCCTCAGACAGTAGTCTTTCCTCTGCATGAACACATGAAAGTAGGAACGACACATTCCAGCGTCACAGCTGATACACACGCCAGTCCGCCAGAAACTGAGGGTCCTCACAGAAACCACTCCCACACACACACACACACAGAAATTACAGCTTCAGAAATGAATGTACTTTTCAATGCAGTTAATTTTCTTTTCATCCTTTCAGTAACGGTAACAGATAATATGAGCTTGACAACATCATCAAACAGCCAACTGTGCTGATAGACGTTAGATAACTATTGCTCTCAGCTTGGCACGTTAGTAAACATACCTTGCAAAGATGAACAAGTTAGCAAACATTAATAATGTGATGCTAATGGTAGAACAGATATCTCATGTAAGCTGGGTTTTTCTTTGTGTAGATTTCCAAATGTGTCTTCATGAAGAATCGTCCCAACTCGGAAGAATTCACCATCTGATGCTGTGATTGGTCCAAAGCAGAAATCCTCGGCCATGACACTGACTGCTTATCTTGCTCATAATCGTCTCGCATAAACGTAACAGACATAAAAAAGTTAAAAACGCTACTTTTATCAGAGGTGGTCTTTAACTGCTGTGGATGATCTAGCCAGTGATCTGCTGAGTAAACGCCCATTCCACGGGTTCGGCCCAGGTGATCTGCTGATTGGTTGGGCGCAGATCCTGAGACATTTATCTTGCAGTTGCCACAGAGACACACCCTGACCCACACAAAGCAGGAAATGGCTGCTTGGATGTCAGCCTATTAGTCTCCCTCATGCACTCCACTTAGAGCAGCAGGGGACACTCACAATGGCCTTTAGACACAACAGCACTTTAAAACAGCCCCCATCAGGAGCACACGTACGTGTGTGTGTGTGTGTGTGTGTGTGTGTGTGTGTGTGTGTGTGTGTGTGTGAGACAAAGAGAGAGAGACAGAGAGAGAGAGAGAGACAGAGGGAGAGAGAAGAGAGAGAGATAGAGAGAGAGAGACCAGACAGGCTAAAAAAACACCAGGCATAGACACACACACACGCGCACACACACACACACACAGGCACACACACACACACACAGGTACTTCAGAGACCAGTGTGTGGAGTGTCAGGAGCCAATCAAACAGAAGGTCACGCTTGGAAGTGCAGGGAAATGTGCCAATTATTCCCCAGTGAAATTAAAATAATAACAGTCATTCTGCCCCACGCAGAGCTGAACTGGGCTTTAGAAAGAGGAGAGCAGAGGAGGAGAGGAGATGAAAGGAGAGGAAAGGAGGAGAGGAGATGAAAGGAGAGGAAAGGGGAGAGAGGGAAGAGAGGAAAAGGAGGAGGAGAGGAGATGAAAGGAGAGGAAAGGAGGAGAGGAGATGAAAGGAGAGGAAAGGGGGAGAGGAGAGGGAAGAGAGGAAAGGAGGAGAGGAGGAGAGGAGATGAAAGGAAAGGAGAGGAGAGGAGAGGAGAGGAGGAGAGGGGAAGAGAGGAAAGGAGAGGAGAGGAGGAGGGAAGAGGAAAGGAGAGGAGAGGGGAAGAGAGGAGAGAAAAGGAGAGGAAAGGAGGAGAGGAGATGAAAGGAGAGGAAAGGAGGAGAGGAGATGAAAGGAGAGGAGAGGAAAGGAGGAAAGGAGGAGAGGAGAGGAGGAGAGGGGAAGAGAGGAAAGGAAAGGGAGAGGAGGAGAGGGGAAGAGAGGAGGAGAGGAGAGAAAAGGAGAGGGGAGGAAAGGGAGTTGGTGCTTTGACAGTGCCGCTTGCAGGGGACAGTGCCGCTGCAGGGGACAGTGGCGGTTGCCGGGGACAGCAGGGGACGCTCTGCTGCATTAAGAGAAAAGCAACGGCCGCCCACTGACCCCCACACACCGTCACGCATTAAAAATGTCAAAGCCCTTCACACACTCCGTCCGACAATATGGGGGTCACACACGGACACATGGCAGTAAGGGGCCCAGGGTCTGACATGTCTGTCCTTGCCTTCAAACATGCCGCACTGTCAGATAATCTGTTATGTTCTGTCAGT
>NC_063208.1:2423112-2428112 GCF_017589495.1 Alosa alosa
ACACACCATCCACGCCATAGCAGCCTACAGCACCAGACAGAGATTAACAGAGCTCTGTTTATTACACACACACACACACACACACACGCACACACACACACACACACACACACACACACACTAAGAGGGAGGTGGGTGCAGGAGCTCTATTCACAACCTACACATCATCAACACAGCTACACAGCTACACACACACACACACACACACACACACACAATCCTCTGAAGACCTCTGCAGTCAATATTGTTATTACTATACTATTATGACCTTGGCTGTCAATCTTTTAAAATATTTAGTAGTGATTGATTTGCTGAGTGTCCATACATAATCAATGATTAATTACAAAACCTCAGTATGAAATTTACCATGGAGAAACATTTAATATAGAGGACAATATGTCACACAATATATCCTAACGTTAGTATACGGGTATGAAGTTACTATTAAACATTGAGTAAGCCTTACACAAAACAATAACAAGTCCAGTGTGACCAAGACCAAAACCAAGTGACAGCTGTTTTCATTTGGCCGGCGTTATGGCAGAGGCGGACGCACTGTGGAGTTCATTACCTCGCCTCGTTCATTAATTCTGTATATCGGGACACCTTGGCGGCCATTATCCCTAACTTAGGACTCTTACACCCGGCAGCCATTATCCCTAACTCATGGCCCCCTTTACACCCGGCGGAAAGCAAGGCTTATTCTTATCTAACACTCAATAAAATGATTTTCCGCCACGCGATCCACTTTTATTAAACCTTGCACTCAGAGGTGTGGCAATTAGCAACGTAAAGTGTGGTCTGGCACATGATCCAAAAATCGCTAACTACCACCCTCTAAAAATCATTACGCCACTGACCAAGAACAATCTGGTCTATAAAGGTTATGGTTATGGTTATGGGATTGGCAGACCGTATATAAAGCACAGCTGAAGACGACTGTCAATGAGAAGCAGCAACTTCTCTGCAGGATAAATATCATTAGGAGTTCATTCGAACTTTATTGTGGTAAGAGTTTTCTAGACTACGTTTTTGATGGTAAGCCTTCGATGGTAAACCTTGTCAGTCAATAGTGAAAGTAAATAACTGTGTAGAACTGTTTTGTCGTTGACTATCGGTTATGTCGTTGAGTCCATTGTCAAATTAGTTTCACTTTGTCAGAGTTCAATAATAGGCATGTGCAGATGCATGTAGGCTATACTCTGCTAACAGGTTTTAGTAAAGCAAGTGCAGATGCATGTAGGCTATACTCTGCTAACAGGTTTTAGTGAAGCGAGGTTTGCCTGCTGTTAAAGGGAATGGAAGATGCTACTCTCATTGGTTTAAAGGATGTTCCGCCCAAAACACACTCATGACTGATTAAGAAACAGAAGAACACCCCTTTGAACAACGTTCAAAATCACGTTGAATGTGGACTGGACACGCCATAAATGATTTTAAGCTTTGGGCCTCTGAACATCTGTTTCTGATCACCAAAACAGGGCCGTTAATGTTCCGCGATCAACCATCATGACCAAATTGATCTTGACTCCTCCGCCTGTCCATAGTGACAGCTTCATAGAAAGGCATTAGCGTTCTGACAGACAGCGCTAGAAAGGCATTACCCGCGATACCGGCTGCAGCAGTTGAGCGAGCCGCCGCCTGATTGGCCGTTGGGGCCAGCAGGCGAGTGTGTATGTGCAGTGTGTAGTGTGTGTGTGTGTGTGTGTGTGTGTGTGCAGTGTGTGTATGTGCAGTGTGTGTGTCGGGCGGTTTAACCGTCTTGCGGGCGGTGGCAGTGGCGGAGGCGAGGCGAATCGACGGTGTCTCCTTTTGAACCGCGGTACAAAGCTGCGCAGGCTAAGCTACAGGGCGCCGGCTAATAGCAGCTAAGCTGTCAGGAAGTGATGACTACGGGATAGCTCCATAATCCCCAAAGTGGAGATTATCCTGGCCAGGAATGATGAGCTCGGCAGTTAAAGGCGCTCTGTGTGTGTGTGTGTGTGTGTGATGTTTTAATAAGGGGTGGTGAGGTGTGCTGTGTGATCAGAGAGCCTTATGCACGCCTGTAATGGAGAGACCAGTGAATTACACTGGGATATAACACAGCAGGACAGCAACACAGCAACACACACACACACACACACACACACACACACACACACACACACACACACACACCAGGCCAGTAAACACGCACATAAACAGACATGCTACAAGGACAGCAACATGTGAGCCTGCACACACAGTTACTCCAGAGCACGCACGCACACACAGTTACTCCAGCGCGAGCACGCACGCACGCACGCACACACACACAGTTACTCCAGAGCACGCACGCACACACACACACACACACAGTTACCCAGCGACGCAATAATACACACACACACAGTTACTCCAGAGCACGCACGCACACACAATACACATTAGTTACTCCAGCGCATGACGCACACACGCACGCTATCACACAGTTACTCCAGAGCACGCGACGCACAGTTAGTTACTCCAGAGCACGCACGCACACACAGTTACTCCAGAGCACGCACGCACACACAGTTACTCCAGAGCACGCACGCACACACACACACACAGTTACTCCAGCGCACGCACACACACACACACACAGTTACTCCAGCGCACGCACACACAGTTACTCCAGAGCACGCACGCACACACAGTTACTCCAGCGCGCGCACACACGCACACACACACAGTTACTCCAGCGCCACACACACACACACACACAGTTACTCCAGCGCACGCACACACAGTTACTCCAGAGCACGCACGCACACACACAGTTACTCCAGCGCGCGCACACACGCACACACACACACACAGTTACTCCAGCCGCACACACACACACAGTTACTCCAGCGCGCACGCACACGCACACACACACACAGTTACTCCAGCGCTCGCACACACACACACACACACACACACACACACAGTTACTCCAGCGCACGCACGCACACACACACGTACGCACACACACAGGGTTTATAAAACCTTAAAAAGAGCACACTTGAACCGTCTTGTGCAGAATCTCTGTGAAATGTGTATTATGCTGGTGTGTGTGTGTGTTTGTGTGTGTGTGTATCAGGGCTGGGCGATAAAACGATAGCGATATGTATCGCAATAAACATGTAATCAATATCAATAACAAATACGCTCGCGGGCCCCAGCAGTGGTGCGACTGGCTGGGGCACCTGCACCTGGTACGTCGCAATCTCGGTTTGATTCCCGCCAAGGTGGTCCTTCCGATCCCACCCCTGCTCTCTCCCCACTCACTTCCTGTCATTCTCCACTGTCCTGTCATTAAAGGCATAAAAAGCCCCAAAAATATACTCAAAAAAATAATTAAAAAAAATATGTTCATAGAACATTCGATAATTAAAAGCAACACACACCTCCTCCCAAACGCTAAAATAAATAGGCTAAATAAATAGGCTAAATATATCTTGCATTATAGCTAGTATGTGCAACTCTACCAGAGTAGGCACAGAAGTAGGGCCTACCTCAACACAGACTCTCAATGAGTCCTTGCCCCGCACTCCCCTCTCTCTCTCAACAGACGATCCCCTTCGTCCAGCATGCACATGTAATCCAAACATTTACAATTGTGCAAGACGACTCATTATATTGCTATTAAATTCGGTTAGCATCATTAGCACGCTGCAATCTAATTTGTTCAAAAGTGTTGCATTCAAATTGACTGCTAAGTTCTAATCATCTCAACCCCGATGCAAATGGAGAAGTATTTTCCAAGACTCAAACGGGCCTGTCCTAAGGAGAAAAAGTATTCATTTGAAACTAAAACACACGTCGGGGAAACTGAACTATCCATTAGACTATGATAAACTAGCAAATTAAGCTACTTTGTTTACAATATTTCCAGGCTTCAACCAGTGCTGCTCATTCAGACTAATCTGCACATTTATTTATTTGAGTGTTTTTCATGATTGTGTTGCCATTTCTTTTCCCTGTTTGCTTTGCTTGATAAATGAGGTGATTAAAATCAGAGGAAGGTTACGTTTAAAATAAAAGTGTTTAGATTGAACTTTTTTCCTTCTGGTCCTTATCTGAAATAGATTTTTTTTTAAAACATCAATAATTATCGATATCGACTGATATGAAATAATTTATATTGTGATACAGTTTTCAGCCATATCGCCCAGCCCTAGTGTGTATATTATGCTGGTGTGTGAAATGTGTATTATGCTGGTGTGTGAAATGTGTATTATGCTGGTGTGTGTGTGTGTATTATGCTGGTGTGTGAAATGTGTATTATGCTGGTGTGTGTGTGTGTGTGTGTGTGTGTGTGTGTGTGTGTGTGTGTGTGTGTGTGTGTGTGTGTATTATGCTGGTGTGTGAAATGTGTATTATGCTGGTGTGTGTGTATGGATTGGATGTTCCAGCAGCGTTCAGATGGATGAAATAAATCAACTGCAGCACAGCAGCACAAACACACACACACACACAGCCATGTGTACATTGTATTTACTTATTTCTGCCTACATATGCGTATGTGACAGATGTGGGGAGGCGAGGCCAACTGACTCCACTCAGAGACGCCGCTGAGGAGACGCAGGATATGATGCTGTTGATGATGCAGACAGATACAAGGATACAAGGAAGTTTATCGTCACATGCATATAGTTACTAGAAGTAAGAAATGCAGTGAAGTTATGTCTGGTGTCAGCCTATTTGTGCAAAGTGGGGGGGTAAAAAGTGCAGTAGAAGAGGGGTTTAGTAGATTCAGTGGCAAGGGCTGCATAAGAAAGGTGGGGAGGATTGGGATTGGGTGGGGGCACCAACAAGGAGCACCCAAGAGCAACAGGGAACCCCCAGTTAGTTTATTAGTGTGCTTCTTTACCCTGAGAGCAGATCTCGTCTGGTCACTAATGGCCGCGCTCAGACAGAGGCAGAAGTGCCGTGCGTCATGTTGTGAGGTTATGTGCCATCAAAATGATTTTGTTAAGGTGTTAACTCTGTTAAGGGTGCCTTTAACACAG
>NC_063208.1:2435612-2440612 GCF_017589495.1 Alosa alosa
CTCTTTGGAGCCCTCGTCCTCGCTGCCATTGGGGCTGCCCTCCGAGCCAGCTGGGGGCGATAGAGGCACGTACTGCACATCAGAGAGCAGCCACAGGAGCAATGACCACACACACGCACACACACGCATCGCGCATCGCCTGCGCCCATCGCCAAGCGCGCACACAACCAAGCACACCCAAACACCCACTTCAGCACAGACATATAGACCTTTGTAGCCTAGAAATCTAGACGCACCCTAGCGGCAGCAAATTACATTTGCTTCCAGGGCTAGTCTAGCAACTCTCTGTTGGCTTGTGAGCTTGAAAAATTAAACTTCTATCAGGCCAATCAAATCGTGTATAGAGTCGTTAGGCAGGCTTAACATAATGATTGATTGCAGAGTTGCAACGGTTTGGCTTGAATTCCCTGCTACTTGAAAACAAAGAAGATGGATGTTGCTGTTGGCCAACAGTTTGACACAAGCTTGTTTGGCAAGTTGGCAAAAGTTTGAACTAGCCAACTAGCTCCGCTAGTGGGAAAAAGCATATGACTCAGCGCTGTCCTATTGCGTGCAGAGGGAATTTGAAAGACAACCGATTATCCCGCCCCTCGGACTGAGCACTGCGAACAGTGAGTGCCCAGACCCTACATTTTAATGTGTGTGTGGGCTCGTCAGGCTAAGACCTTTGATGAGATCATGTTAAAACTCTTTCAGTTAACAATAATCTCACACACACACACACACGAGATGCCCAAATAAAAGGCTGTTTCCTTTCCCACCCC
This sequence comes from Alosa alosa, assembly GCF_017589495.1. Taxonomy (NCBI): domain Eukaryota; kingdom Metazoa; phylum Chordata; class Actinopteri; order Clupeiformes; family Clupeidae; genus Alosa; species Alosa alosa. Next base: position 2,436,377 of record NC_063208.1, read on the forward strand.
CTCCAGCCTTTCCTCGTTTCCCACACACACACACACACCTGCCTTTACTACAGCGTTTACTCATCCCAGAGCCGTGTGGAGTGGGCCCAGCAAAGGCCATCGGGGCCATAAACTCGGTCTCTCACTCCAGAGCTGTCCCAGCATGCACCTCTGCGTGGGGTGGGCACTGGGCAAGCTGGCATCTGACGCCACCACAGGACACCGTGGCAGTGCCAACCGCGCGACAGCCCTGTGCCAACCACAGAGAAGCCCCACAGCGCTCAGGTGCCCTGAACATGTCACTGGTGCTGAGCGCACCTCCTCACCGGGCGCACACACACATACACACACACACACTCACTCACTGGTGCTGGGGTTATTTATAATCAGCGCACAGCGCCTCACAAATGAGGTATTTATAACCAGCACACACACACACACACACACAAACAAACACACACACACACCTGTGCTACTCTTCTGCCCAATGTAGGACACAACTTCAGTGGAGTAGTGAACAGCCCAATCTTACGCTTAACACTGGCAGCCACAATAAAGAAGCATTCTATCTGTGGGGCGGCCGTGGCCCACTGGTTAGCACTTCAGACTTGTAATCGGAGGGTTGCCGGTTCGAACCCCGACCAGTAGGCACAGCTGAAGTGCCCTTTGAGCAAGGCACCTAACCCCTCACTGCTCCTCGAGCCTGCTGTTGTTGCAGGCAGCTCACTGCGCCGATTAGTGTGTGCTTCACCTCACTGTGTGTTCACTGTGTGCTGAGTGTGTTTCACTAATTCATGGATTGGGATAAACGCAGAGACCAAATTCCCATACGGGATCAAAAGAGTATATATACTTATACTTACTTACTTATCTGCTATGCTATGCTCTGCTATGTCCCAGGGGTTTCAGCCTTCATGCTATAGCACAATCATCTCCCATGATGTTTAAAGCTGCAGGCTGAACCCCAGTGTGGCACTATGCTGCTCACAGCTCAGTTTAACAGCACCTAGACAAACAGAACCATAGAGTCGTGTCCAGTAGCTCAGTTTAACACCACCACAGAGTTGTGTCCAGTAGCCCAGTTTAACACCACCACAGAGTCGTGTCCAGTAGCTCAGTTTAACACCACCACAGAGTCGTGTCCAGTAGCTCACTGCTGTGTGGATCTGGCCTGGAACTTTGAATCCAGACCAGCCTCTACCACAGCATACATATTCTCATTCAGCCTCTACCACAACATACTTATTCTCATTCAGCCTCTACCACAACATACATATACGTATTCAGCCTCTACCACAACATACTTATTCTCATTCATTTGACAATTATAACAAGGGTTAGTCTCCCCAGGGCAACTCAGGGTTAAGTGCCTTGCTCAAGGGCACAAAGGTGCAGCCAGTACTTGAACCCACAACTTGTCTGAGTGCTGTACGCTAGCCCAGTACTTCAGTGTCCAAAAACACTATCACCGCCCCACAATAACACATAGCTGATAGTGTGATGACAAGGGGCCGACCTACGCACACACCTGATGATGTGATGACATGGGGCGGACCTACGCACACACCTGATGATGTGATGACATGGGGCGGACCTACACACATACCTGATGCGTCTCCCACTTCAAAGTCGCTGTCATCTGAGCTGTCGTAGTCCAGTGCGTCCAACAGTGAGGCAGCCAGAGGCTTCACCTGCCTGCGCTTCGAGCCCCGCTCCACTGGAACACAAGACATCAGACTCAGTCTCATGACATACACACACAGAGTACAAATCTACCAGCAGAGGAAACCGTGTATAGGCTACTGGTTTAGCATAGTGTTATATAACAGGAAAAGAGAACTTTTCAAGTTTTCATTTCATGTTCGTCAATGACGTTATGAGAACAGGAAGCTAACAAAGACACAAGACCAACGTAAACAGATAATCTCAAATACCAAACCGATGTGCTTACTAGTTAACGTCACCTGATGTTTAGGCTAATTTTTTGTTTCGATACAGATAGTTCAAGTAGTGTTAATATTAAGGTGATATGATACAGAAATAACGTGTTCACTCTAAACGATACATTAGTTGAGCAAGATGAAGTTGACTAACGTTAAAGTTAATGATTTGATTGCTGACTAACGTTAGGTGATCAGATAAGTGTTTTCTTTTCATAACATAACATCAGGGACGTGTGTAACGGATGGCCACTTCTGCACTGTTGGTGATGATGTACTCAGTTATACATGTTAAAAGAAGTGTTTCGACTACGCAGGGACAAGGATGACGTTAGCGTTCCTTCTCGTTAGTTTTCATTCTACAATACACAGCTATCGTTAGCCAGCTGACTGTAGACATAACGTTATCAAGCTAGCTAATGCTACATGGCTAACGATATTTCAGGATGCAACATCTAAAATCACTGACAGCTGCACACAATGACCTACGTGTAATTTAATCACCAACTCATGGTGACTGATTATAAATGAATTTCAGTAACAAAATATAGATTACATGTTAGTCATCTCGGTCATTATCTGGCTAGCTATAGCTAATCACAGTGTATGTTAACGTATGAAGCTAACTAACTAGCATCATGCTAATAGGCAACAACTCCGATGAATGAAATTGGCCAAAATCTTTGCTTCGTGAAATTATCTCTATTGCCTACATCTTGCGACACTGCACAAAAGTAAAGTTTCTGTCATAACTCGTGAAATGACTGAAAACAGCACTCACTTTTTTAGGGTTTCAGGTTTGGTTACACTGAACAATAGCACAGAGCACACCCCCACATCTCTTTTTACGTTCTGTAGCGTGGTGACGCACACTGAGCAGGAACTGGATGTTGATGCCATGGAAACCACAGCATCTCAAATGGTTAGCGCTGCCTGTGTCTGATGCTATCTACGTTTTGTCATTAGATTTGGGGCACGGCCCGAAATGCTGTCAGTCCGTGTATTAATGTGGAACATATTGTTTGTTATGTCATGATGAAATAAGTGACAAACAGCCCAACAGAAAGACTGTGTGCACAGGAGAGTGGCATAAACCTCTAAATGTTAGCCTAGCCTATATAGTTAGGCATGACTGCCTCTGGGTTTGAAGAAGCTTGTAATGGCAGCCTGTGGCATTTGCTATTTGATCCCCAGAGATGAGGCTTTGATTTCCTCTTGCTCTTTGCCCCCTCTCTCTGTTCACAGAGACTTGTGATGCTACCATGGCTACCGGCATGCGCTATTTGAACAGGCATCTGCCATCTCTGGGGACCTCCAGAACAGACGGGGTCAGATGAGTTTGGTTTCAGGCTGATGAGAGCCTGCCCCGCTGTTCTCCTGCTCAGCCATCGATTGTCCGATAGAGTTCTGCATGTGTTCACATGCAAATGTGCACATTGATATGTTGTGTCAATACTCACCAAAGGTTCACTTTAATTCATTACGCCACAAAGGTCTTTTCTGCCTTCAGGTGTACGATATTATTCCAGAAAATGTGTTTTCCTCAAATTAATTCATTTTCTCATGACATTTCTGATTGGATTTTAAATGAGCACTGCACATTCAATGAACACTCAATCAAAATTCACATATTGTTGATGTCATTAAAACGCAAATAGACATGTCACATATCAATAGCAGTAAATAGCAGTCAAATATTACACATGACGTGCGGGCTCATAGCTGGGAAGCTGAAGCAGTTGCCTTTGTTGTGATCACAAAGGGGCCGGAGGGAAGGAGGGGTGAGACCGTCTAGAGAGAGAGACTGAGTGTGTGTGTGTGTGTGATGAGAGCGGCAAGAGAGAGAGAGAGAGAGTGTGTGTGTGTGTGCGGGATGAGAGTCTACGGAGAGGCTGTTCTCTACGCTCCCCCTTGTTTTCCAAACTCGCTTTGTTTCTATTGTCCTCTTTGTGACTTTGGCAGTTTAGCAAACATGAGACGATTAAAATAAATGAGGCTAGATTGATCGTGATACACGGCCAGGCAGAGACTGATGGGCTGGTCCACAGGAGGGGATGATTACGACTGTCCTTGCTCGATGACAAATGAGGCGCGTTTGTGCCAGAAAGCCATGCTTTTTCTTTTATCGCTCCACATTCCAGCACTTCTGGGATATCGCTCCAACCATCGGCATCATCATATCATCCTAACCATCATCATCATCATCATCACCATCACAAGGCCGACGTCATTATCGGCCTCTCCATTTGCAGAGTGTCAGCTGTACAGTGGAAAGCCAAAACTGCGAGCTGAAAGTGAGATGGCCTAATCTTCACCA
>NC_063208.1:2448112-2488112 GCF_017589495.1 Alosa alosa
CCCTTGCTAAAACAATGCACACATTTTTAGCCAATTATTTTGTTCATATTCACTCAGACTTGTGGCATTATAGGTTTCTGCATTAGGTCTACCGTTGGAACAAAATAAGTGAGAGTTCATTGATATGTAGGCCTATTTTATTCTTGTAGGCTATATGAGAAAAGACCAAGAGTGTCTTAAGCACTGTTTTATTTTATTTCGGTATTGTCTTACCTCAACAAGGCTACAGCTCCATGAAAACAATCAGATATAACTCTATAAAATCTATAAAGTCTATAAAAAATGTTGTATTTGGCTGCTGTGTTTGACTGAAATGTAGACTATTTCTTTTTTATTTATTTCAATACAGTATATGAAACAAACCTCAGTTTAGATAATCATATTCACACATGTTTTGCCTAATTGACAAACCATGACCATGATAACTGATAATATAAAATGAATGTGCACCTTGAGCAAATGATAAAAAAAATCTTTCAGAATGCTTTCCATTCTTGAACTGCATCGAATTGCATCAATCGCGACTGAATCGCTTTTTTTATGAACATGTATCTTTTCTTGTATTGAATCGTGCTCCATGTATCTAGATGCTAATCAGATCGCCTTTTACATGAGAGATTCACACCCCTACCCTACGCATATCCTACACCCTCTACGCACAACCCTGCACCCTACATACATCCTATACCCTACACCCTATATACATCCTACACCCTACATCCTACATCCTACACACTACGCATACACCCTACTCCCTACATACATCCTACACTATTACACCCTACATCCTACACCCTACATACATCCTACACTATTACATCCTACACTATTACACCCTACACTATTACATCCTACACTATTACATCCTACACTATTACACCCTACACACATCCTACACTATTACATCCTACACTATTACACCCTACACACATCCTACACTATTACACCCTACACTATTACATCTTTACACTATTACATCCTACACTATTACACCCTACACACATCCTACACTATTACACCCTACACTATTACACCCTACACTATTAAATCCTACACTATTACATTCTACACTATTAAACCCTACACCCTACACACATCCTACACTATTACACCCTACACTACTACACCCTACACACATCCTACACTATTACATCCTACATTATTACACCCTACACTATTACACCCTACACACGTCCTACACTATTACATCCTACACTATTACATCCTACACCCTACACTCCATGCCCATCATGCAGCCAGTTCTCTGGTCTCTCTCTCCCGCCACTTTGTATGATTTGATGTTTCAATCACGTTTCGCCTGTATGTGCGCTCAGTTCAGCACCAGATTTGCCCAGAAGAGGATAGCATATGTCTGACAACTTCCAATTTCCTGTAAAAAAATGGGTGCATATTTATACAAGTTCTGCTCTTTCTCCCTCTCTTTCTCTCTCTCTTTCCTCTCTCTTGCTCTCCCCCTCTCTCCATCTCCCCTCTCTCTCTCTCTCTCTCTATCCCTCCCTCCCCTCCATCTCTCTCTCTCTCTCATCTCTGGTTGCTGCCAGTGTCTGCTTGTCCATAGCTCTGATGGATGGGCTGTCATATTCCCCCCAGAGTGGTGCTTCTTTTAACTTTATAGACGTCTGGGCATCTCTGACGGCCGAGCGCAAGCCGTCGTTTTTCTCCCTTATCGCCCGAACGCCAACGCCACCACCGTCGTCACCGACACACACACACACACACACACACACACACACACACACACACACATCAACACAAACACGCCACCTCCGCCATCGCCGCGGCAACCGCCACTGCCACCGCAGGGAATATCATTACAGCAGCAGCAGTAACTCTGCTCTCTCTCTCCCCACCTGCCTGTGTGTGTGTGTGTGTGTGTGTGTGTGTGTGTGTGTCTGCCTGCCTGCCTGCTCGCTCTCTCTTATTACAGTGCTCCAGTCATGACTACAGATGATCCGGATAAGGTGCAAAACCATAATGCACATGCTTAATGCTATTTATGACTGCTGGCCAGATTGGGCGGCGAGTGTGTGAGGATGTGAGTCTGGCCTTTTATGTTTGTGTGTGTTTGTGTGTGTGTGTGTGTGCTTGTATGTTTTATATATATATATATATATATATATATATATATATATATATATATATATATATATATATATATATATATAATTGCCTAAATATATAAATAATTGCCTTTGTCTAAACAAATTGATGTGTCTATTCTATGAGACATACTGTAATAACATGTTTATATTTACAAGTAATGTTTGAATTACTTGGGGTGTTTCTGTATCTATGTGTGTGTGTGTGTGTTTGTGTGTTCATGTGTAATGTGTATGTGTGTATGTGTGTCTGTGTTCATGTGTAATGTGTGTGTGTGTGTGTGTGTGTGTGTGTGTCTGTGTGTGTGTTCATGTGTAATGTGTAAGTGTGTCTGTGTTCATGTGTAATGTGTGTGTGTGTAATGTGTGTGTGTGTAATGTGTGTGTGTGTGTGTGTGTGTGTGTGTGTGTGTGTGTGTGTGTGTGTGTGTGTGTGTGTTCATGTGTAATATGTAAGTGTGTCTGTGTTCATGTGTAATGTGTGTGTGTGTGTGTGTGTGTGTGTGTGTGTGTGTGTGTGTAGGCAGACGTGGTGGACATTGTTCTGCTAGAGGCTGTGGTCCCCCTGCAGGCCGGTGAGTTGAAGCTTATCAGCAGGCGCCAGTCTGCCGTCGCTCCATCCTCCACACTCCTCCTCCTCCTCCTCCTCCCACTCTTCCCTCTCCTCCTCCTCCTCCACCACCTCCTCTTTCTCCTCCTCCTCCTCCACCACCTCCTCTTCCTCCTCCTCCTCCTCCTCCCACTCTTCCCTCTCCTCCTCCTCTACCTCCTCCACCACCTCCTCCTCCTCCTCCTTCCTCCTCCTCCTCCACCACCTCCTCCACCTCCTCCTCCACCAACCCAACGCCTCAGATAATAAATTACTGCCCCCATGCAGTTCATCACATCAGAAAATATAGAATGAGGCAAAAAGAGAGAGAGAGAGAGAGAAAGGGAGAGAGAGAAGGAGAGAGTAAGAGAGAGAGAGGGTAGGAGGGAAATAGAGAGGGAGAGAGAGATAGAGAGGGGGGTGAGGTGCTTGCAACAAAAGAGAGAGGGAGACAGAAAGAATGAGAGAGAGAGGGAGTGAGAGAGGGAGAGAATGAGTGAGAGAGACAATGAGAGAGAGAGGGAAAGAGAGAGTGAGAGAATGAGAGAGAGGTGGAGAGAGGGAAATAGGGAGGGAGAGAGATAGAGAGAGGTAGAAAGGGGGGGTGAGGTGCTTGTAACAAGAAAGAGAGGGAGACAGCAGGAGAGAGAATGAGAGAGAGAGCGAGTGAGAGAGCGAGAGAATGAGAGAGAGGACTGAGAGAGAGAGGGAGTGAGTGAGAGAGACAATGAGAGAGAGAGGGAAAGAGAGATGGGAAGAGGCAGAGAGGCAGAGAGACAGGTAGAGAGGGAGAGAGATGATAGAGAGAGGGATAGAGTGAGAGAGAGGGATAGAGAGAGGGGTGGAGAGAGAGGGAGAGAGAAATGTGTCTGGACTACACAAGAACATCTGGGGAGAAGCTGCATGTTTACAAACACACACTTCCGTCTGCCTGAAAGATTAAATACTGGATCCTCAGTGCAGCAAGAGCATTCAGAGCATGGGCTGAGATGAACAATGCACACACACACACACACACACACACACACACACACACACACACACACCTGCTCACACTTCCACAGCACCAAACCAAAACGAACATTTATTTCCATACCATTACACTGGGTGTGACATGGCTGTGTATTGAATTCCTTGACAGTGAGTGTGTGAGTGTGTAAGTGTGTTAGTGTGTGAGTGTGAGTGAGTGTGTGAGTGTGTGAGGTAATTACTTATTGAATGCTCTTTTTGTTTGCCACCATCCTGGAGGGAGGAAATCCATCTGGACTGTGTGTGTGTCTGTCAGTGTGTGTGTGTGTGTGAGAGAGAGAGAGAGAGAGAGAGAGAGAGAGAGAGAGAGAGAGAGAGAGAAACGAAACGAGAAACGATTGGCCACGCTGAGTAGAGTCATGTTTTACTCTGTTTCAGAAGTCCATGTGTGTATCTGTCTCTGGCTGTGTGTGTGTGTGTGTGTGTGTGTGTGTGTGTGTGTGTGTGTGTGTGGAGTGTGAGAGAGAGAGGGAGAGAGAGAGAGAGAGAGATGTGTATGACGAGCCTCATACCTGCTGCTTCCAAACCCTCCATCTCTGTGTTATGTTATGTGTGCACCATAAATATTATACAGGCATACTCTCTCTCGCACACACACACACACACACACACACACACACACACACACTGTCCACACTGAGGGTGGAAGGCATTGTGGTCATTTATACATGACCAATCTGAATCGATTTGACATGGAGGCCTGCTGGCATGTTCATCTGTAGTAGTGATCTATTGATATGTTTGCCTGTGATATATGTATGTGTATGTGTTTGTGTTTGTTTATGTGTGTGTGTGTGTGTGTGTGTGTGTTTGGGTGAGTGTGTATGTGAGCAGGTGGAGGTCTTATTTACACACACACACACACACACTCTTATACACACGTAAACACACATGTATATAAATACTTGTATACAGGGATAAACATGTCAGGCATTCACACACAGGAGAAATGATAGTAGTCACTTACGAGCATATTCTCAACATATTACAACTTTCTCTCTCTCTCTCTCTCTCATGCACACACACTCACACACACATAAACACACACACACAAACACACACACACACAAACACAAACACACATACACACACACACACACAAACCAACTGAGAATGCATTCCTGAGCTTCCCACTTTTCCCCTTTCTCCTGAAAACACAGCAGATGGTCCCCAGGTCCCCTCAGGCTTAAGTGTGTGTGTGTGTGGTTGTCTCAACGTGTGTTTGTGTATGCGGTTGTGTCTATATGTGTTTGTTTACGTGTGTGTGTGTGTGTGTGTGTCTAGTGGCACAGGATGACAGGAGGAGGATTAGGATGGAGGGAAGAGGATGAGTGGAGGAGAGATGTGTGTGTGTGTGTGTGTGAGAGAGAGAGAGTGCAGTAAAGGAGGAGAGGAGAGGAGGTGAGATGTGGGTCTGTTCGTTTACGCGTGTATCTATGTGTGTGTGCCTGTGTGTGTGTGTGGGGGGTGGGTGTAGAGTGAGCGCCATGATGTGTCTGTCTGTCTGTCTGTGTCTGAGTGTCTGTGCCTGTGTGTATGTCTGTGTGTGTGCCTCTGACGTGTGTGTGTGTGTGTGTGTGTGCCTGTGTGTGTGTGTGTCTGTATGTGTGTGTGCCTGTATGTGTGTGTGCCTGTGTTTGCCTGTGTGTGTGTGTGTGTGTGTGTGTGTGTGTGTGCCTGTGTTTGCCTGTGTGTGTGTGTGTGTGGAGGAGAGCCATTGTTCTGTGGCATAACTGGCCTTCCTGAGCTACTGGGATTAGAACTGCTAATGCCCTGGACTGGCTGACAGGGGGCTGTGTGTGTGTGTGTGTGTGTGTGTGTGTGTGTGTGTGTGTGTGTGTGTGTGTGTGTGTGTGTTACTGTGTCTGTCTGTATGTGTGTGTGTGTGTGTGTGTGTGTGTGTGTGTGTGTGTGTGTGTGTGTGTGTGTGTGTGTGTGTGTGTGTGTGTGTGTGTGTGTGTGTGTGTGTGTGTGTGTGTGTGTGTGTGTGTGGAGGGGAGAGCCATTGTTCTGTGGCATAACTGGCCTTCCTGAGCTACTGGGATTAGAACTGCTAATGCCCTGGACTGGCTGACAGGGGGCTGTGTGTGTGTGTGTGTGTGTGTGTGTGTGTGTGTGTGTGTGTGTGTCCGTGTCTGTCTGTATGTGTGTGTGTGTGTGTGTCGTGTCTGTATGTGCGTGTGTGTGTGTGTGTGTGTGTGTGTGTGTGTGTGTGTGCCTGTGACGTGTGACGTGTCTGTGTGTGTGTCTGTGATGTGTGTGTGTGTGTGTGTGTGTGTGTGTGTGTGTCTGTATGTGTCTGTGTGTGTGTGTGTGTGTGTGTGTGTGTGTGTGTGTGTGTGCCTGTGACGTGTGATGTGTGTGTGTATGTGTGTGTGTGCCGTCTGCTCCTGTGCATTGTTGAGGCAATGTGGAGCCACTGCAGGCTTTTGGGATAAGCCCTCTGTGAAGAGTCAGGCCCACAGAAACTTCCCTTACCAAGCTGAGCTCAGAACACAAACACAAACTACACACACACACACACACACACTAGTGTTCATTTTGTCACCTATTTTTAATTTAGTCTTAGTCTTGTGACGAAATGTCCTTTTTAGTCTTTGTCATATTTAGTCATTAAAATATCATTTTTGTTAGTCAAGTTTTAGTCAACTAAAAGTCCTCTGGCCATTTTAGTCTAGTTTTAGTCAAAAGAAAACTAAAGCTATCTTAGTCTTCGTCAGTTTTAATCAAAAATATTTTAGTCTTTTTTATAACAAATTATTTCTGATTACCATTTCAGTCAAATAGTGTTTCACACATCTCAATTTTTCTAACAATATTGTGTGTCCACAGGGCTACTCGACTGTTATAATTACTCATTCTGATTTTTTTGTCAGTCAGTACATGCATAGGTAAGTCGAGCTACAGTTATAGCTCGGCTTGGGATTTGGCCATAGACAGTAAAAGATTTGACTGACCACTGTCATGATCTTCATAGACCAGTGTTTAACAAAGTGTGGTCTGGGGACCACTGGTGGTCCATAAGCTATCCCAAGTAGTCCACAAGCAGACGTGGTAAAATATAAAATAGATGAGTTGTTTGCAATATTGAACCAACTTGTATGTAAATTCAAACTGTTCTACAACACTGTCTATGTCAGATATCAAGAATCAAGAATCAAGAAGACGCTTATGTAGTCACAAAGCCAGAACTGAGAGAGACTCAGGAGAAGTTTTATCCCCAGGCCATCCTAACTCTGAACTCACACTATACTGACTTTGCACTCTATTCACCTCAGCACTCATGACCCCCCACACACACACACACACACACACCTACAAGACTTTTAGCACTTTTACATCCCTCACCCTATGCTATAGACCTTTTATTTATTTTCTTATTTCATCACACGTCAAAACACACACACACACACACACACACACACACACACACACACACATATCTGACTTTCTCCAACTTTTGCACATCTCCATAGAACTTTTGTTTATTATTTTGATTTCTCCTCCATCTACCCATGTCCTTTGATTAGCCTTTTCTTTATTTCATCAGGAAGCTTCCAACACACATCCCCAACACACATATTGCACACTGCCCTCTCCCCCACATACACAGCACACCATCCCATCTCCCCCTGTCATCCCCCAACACACACACACCAAGACCCTGGCAGTTGGTTAGCCCCTTGAGCCGATCTGCCCAAGGTTTCTTCCTTGGTAAGGGAGTTTTTCCTTGCCCCTGTTGCTCTTGGGTGCTCCTTTGTTGGTGCCCCCACCCAATTCCAATCCTCCCCCACCTTTTTATGCAGCCCTTGCCACTTAATCTACTAAACCCCTCTTCTACTGCACTCTTTACCCCCATTAATGAACAAATAGGCTGACACCAGACATAATTTCACTGCATTTCTTACTTCCAGTAACTATATGCATGTGACAATAAACTTCCTTGTATCCTTGTATATGCCAGTTTAAATCATATGAATCCTCTGACACACCAAACAAAGTGCAAAAGACAATAAGCAAGGTGGTTCAGTGAGTATTGTGTAGGCTAATATACCGCTAGGTCTATTTTTTTTTTTTTAGCTAGGTGGTCCGCATTTCTTTTTTTAGTTAAGGGTCCTTCATCTGAAAAGTTTGAGAAACACTGTGTTGGACCTAAGTATGAATGCTAATGCTAGATGGCTTATATGCTTCAAACCAACACAAACTCTCAATCTTAGCTAACTTTGTTAGCTAACTTTGCATCATCAGTGTAACTAGTTAAATAGTTGACATTACTTGCTGAAAAATTTCCTATGGACATTCTGGGGATGTTAATTTGTATATGTATGAGAGAAGCTTCAACTTGGCATGTAGCATTGTGGCATAAAGCCTAACTCTGGCAGAAATCTCCGGTGTCTTGTTCCATGTAGTTTCGCTGCAGCCACAGGGTTGCAGCAACAGCACGTAGACTAGCCTACAGGAAAGCAGCTGCGATGAACCATGAACTCATGCGGAATATTTTGAAAAGGTAACAGCTATTCTGTCTTCTCATTTTGTAGACAAACATGAAGAGAGATTTTATCTTAGTTTTTATTTCATGCAAAACATTTTAGTCTCGGCTTTTTTCACAACAATAATGCATCTTAAGATAGTCTTAGTCAGTGTTTCAGGACATTAGTGCCAGCCTCACATCGCCTTGCCTTAGTCATGAAAAAAAAGGTTGTTGACGAACATTTTTCCTCTCGTCTCGTCTGACGAAATTAACACTAACACACATACACACACAAAACAAAACACACACAGCTGGTAATTTTCTAGTACCAAAGTTAGCTGGAAACCTCAAGTCAAGATGAAAGTCAATCAAGAAACAGGTTTATTCTTGTCAATGAGGCGTCAAGGGAGAGAGACAGCTTCACCCAAGAGTTCCACCAGCATCTCTACCTAAACAGAGCTTGATACTAACTTTATGTTACAAACAAAAGAAGGAGTGACCTCTAGGTCCAACCCAGTTTGAACATGCAATAGAAAGGGAGGATGAGGATTAGGCCTTCATCAGGTCAGATCACCCTTTGTTCTGGGAGGTCTCTCAGAGGCCTATGTTTTCACACCTGGAGATAGGCTCCTATTGAATTCAAGGATACACAGGATACAAACTAGGGATACACAATAACATCACAAATGACCATAAGAAACACACAGTACATACATTTACAGAAAGGATTCTGATTCACAACACTTTCAAGACAAGTCTAAATCTTATGCAAGTTATAGCATTAAAAGGAAAGCATGATTACTTCTAACTCAGAGTTCTAATCTCAGAGAGTCCTTCCTCCAAAGACGGTCGTTAATTAGGAGCACCCCAATCTACACCTGGCCAAATGTTGATGGCTCCCACAGTGTATACAATAGAAAGTCCCTAGACAGACCCTATTGAATTATAATTCAAGGATAAACAAGGGATGCTGGCATAGGACAAAGACAGGAGAAATACAGTAGACTATAAAGCTCATTCACAATTCTTTCACAGCACACCAAACACACACACACACACACGCACACACACACACACACACAACAAAACACACACACACACACACACACAAAACACCCACAGCACACCAAAACACACACACACACACAAAAACACTGAACACCATCCTGAACTGAACACAGTGAGTGTGAGTGTGAGTGAGTGTGAGAGTGAGTGAGTGAGTGAGTGAGTGTGTGTAAGTGAGTGTGTGTGAGTAAGCGTGTGAGTGAGCGAGTGAGTGAATGTGTGAGTGTGTGTGTGTGTGTGTGTGTGTGTATGTGGTTGTGTGTTTGTGTATGTATGTGGTTGTGTGTGTGTATGTGCGTGATTGTGTGTGCGTGTGTGTGTGTGTGTGTATGTGGTTGTGTGTTTGTGTATGTATGTGGTTGTGTGTGTGAGTATGTATGTGTGTGTGTGTGTGTGTGTGTGTGTGTGTGTGTGTGTTGTGTGTGCGTGTGTGTGTGTGTGTTTGTGTGTGCGCGTGTGTGTATGTGTGTGTGTGTGTGTGTGTGATTGTGTGTGAGTGAGTGTGTGTGTGTGTGTGTGTGTATGTGTGTGTGTATGTGGTTGTGTGTTTGTGTATGTAGGTGTGTGTTTGTGTATGTAGGTGGTTGTGTGTGTGAGTATGTATGTGTGTGTGTGTGTGTGTGTGTGTGTGTGTGTGTGTGTGTGTGTGTGTGATTGTGCTGCTCTACCACCATTACTGATGGCATAGAGACTCTGTTTGGGTGACAATGTGCTGAAGACTAGAGTCTCATTCTCTCTGAGTGCCTGTCTGTAAATGGCAGTGCATTACATCGCAGAGTTGTGTGAGTGTGTGTGTGTGTGTGTGTGTGTGTGTGTGTGTGTGTGTGTGTGTGTGTGTGTCTTAGTCTGTGTGTGTGTGGATTGTTATGTATTCATCACCGCACGCACTGAATCCCCTGTGAGTGTGTGTCTAAGTGTGTGTGTGTGTGTTTGAAGGTGCATATTCATTTCGTCCTGATTGCTCTAACACTGGTGTCTGTGATTACCACACCTGCCCTGGGCCGGGTGCACAGGGTGTGTCACATGGGAGACGTGTGTGTGTGTGTGCGTGTGTGCGTGTGTGTGCGTGTGTGTGTGTGTGTGCGTGTGTGTATCATCAGTCAGTTCTACGCCATTAGTTTTGTTTTGATCATATCTGTGGGACTAAATGTGTCCCTGCGTGCCAGACAAGCACACAACTATTGTTCAACACTTTCAGGAGATGAGCGCAGCGCATGTTCTCTCTGTAAGTGTGTGTGTGTGTGTGTGTGTGTGTGTGTGTGCGCGTGTGTGTACACGCATGTTCTCTCTGTAAGTGTGTGTGTATACACGTTCTCTCTGTAAGTGTGTGTGTATGCGCATGTTTTCTCTGTAAGTGTGTGTGTGTGTGCGCCTTTCTCTGCCTTTCTCCGCCCATAAACGCAATTTAGGAACGTCCACAACTGAATGGCAGCGCCTACAAGCGCAGTTGAATGAAGTTAACTGATGACAACATCAAAAAGAATCAAACGTTTAGCAATCATGAAATAATACCATACATGATAAGATGTAAACAAGCAGGGAGATAATGAAGATCAGTAGTTCTACTCAAACTACTTGTGCATGTAGGCTATGGAAGATTGGTCAAATCTAGCAAGTAGGAAAGTTTAAGTGAATGACGTGAAAGTGAAAGTAAGACATTCGAAAGGCCAATGAAAGTTAATGTTGCTTTTGATAGTACAAATACTTACAAAACTGGTGCTCTAAATAGCGATTCTGTTGTCTTTGAAAGGTTCTCTTATTGACGCATTGAACTGCAATTTGGATTAACACCTGCTTTTACAAGGCGGAAGTATTTAGGCGCAGAATAGACGTGCACTTTCAGGAGCAGTCTTTGTACATACCGCAGAATACATAACAAGGCGCTCTTTACTCTTCCCCTCCCATCTTTTTACGCTTTTACATCATTGCGGCCTGTTTGTACATACCTCGCAATGATTTTACACGCACATTCTGCGAAACAAATACGCCTGAACTGGGTGCAAAAGCGTTAGTACATCTGGCCCTGTGTGTTCATTGTGTGCTGTATGCACTGGTAAACTTTCAATGTCCTTCTGAGATGTTATTATACTTCTTGAATGAAGAAGGACCCCCTATCCCCAAAGGTCTCCAGACAATTGCCCGTTTAAAAAAAAACAAAAGCAGTATTTATAGGGTCCCACCATATGACAGTGTGCGAGTATGTGCCGTCTCCGTGGCGATAAGCTTGAACTCATAGGATTGGCTGGCTCTTTACTCACCCACAGGCCATCTTGTTCAGGGCTGGTTCAAAGTGTTATGCCTGGACTTTTAAAACAGCAGACTTACAAGTAGCCTAAACATCTGTGGTATTGACATGTACTTAAATAAGGGGAACATATAGTCATTTTATTGTTGTTTTTTTTCAAAATTGAACTTTGTGAAATGGGCTTGGGAAAGTCTTTACTTATGTTTGACACTCAAGACCACAAAAAGGCCATGTCACGTCACGTCAACCACCCATTTATATATATATATATATATATAGGCTATATATATATGCAAGTAACATGTTGTCTTCGACATCTACATATAACTGACCTCAAGAGTTCTGTGAGAGAACCAAAAGTGTGATGACTAGGATGACACTTTCTCAGTCACAGGACAATGAAGGCATTTCAGAACATTGTAAGTACATTTTATATTTTTCAAAATAACTAGATCAGTAATATTTGAGACGTTTGTTAACACATAAGACAGAGATCAGTTACCATTGAGGATACTCGAGAAACACACAACATGACAGGCTAAAGATAGATAGATAGATTCTTTATTGATCCCAACAAGAAACAAAAATGCATTGTGAAACATGGACTGATGTGGACGTCTCTTTAAAATCCAAGCTAGTCCATGGTGGATGTGTGGGGTCCATGGTGCATGTGTGTGTGTGTGTGTGTATATGTGTGTGTGTGTGCTGGAGATGCTCATGACGCAATATCTGGATTTTCTCCAAATACCCTACCTTAAAAAAGAAGGAAAGAAGTTAACCCACTGCTCGCTTCCAGATGTAATAGCACATACGAGTGTTACTTGCAACTTGTATTTCCATTGACTCATTTTGTATGAATACTCAAGCACATCCTACCAGGTCTCTCCAACGCTGTGCAGATAGGGTATCAATGTTCCCTCAAGGTCATTACGAGGGATCATCTTCAGTAGGTCTCGTGTGTTTATAATGAGCTGACCAAGACACCATGCTCTGTTCATGACTTCTGCCACCTGAACTGGATGTTCTCTGTCCAGTCTGCCCTCAGGAATCCTATAGTTTCCCCGCATGTCCGTCAGGAATGCCAAGAACTTCCTGTACTCGTATGGACTCAGGCTTTCAAGGGTATGGATGAGTGCAGGGAGAAATGGATCTGGAGGGGATTGAAGTTTGCATCTGGTCATTTCAATAAAACAAGATTTCAAAATAGCTTGCATTATTTCATTTTTGTATACATGTGAAATAGAGTTGTGGATTTACAAGAAACACTTGTTGATACGCACCGACCATAAGTGGCAAAATTGATATGCAATTGGCGACAAACGTTCACAATAGAACTCTGAAGTTGCAAGTTGTATTGTAAGTTAGCTCTGGGGAAGCAAAGATCAATGTGTGCCGTCTTCACGTACCGAAGATCACAGTGTCCACTCAAACGCACAGGACAAATCTGTGTAGAGCTACATTTCTATATTTCTGATTTCTTTGTCCCCGCGAGAGTTTAACAGGTGTGATAATTGAAAATCCCCATGTTATTTTCCCATAGGAAAAATCGCAAGATACCAGATCTCCTCATTTGGTCTAAAATGGGGCAGCCATGGCCTACTGGTTAGCGCTTCGGAGTTGTAACCGGAGGGTTGCCGGTTCGAATCCTGGCCAGTAGGCACGGCTGAAGTGCCCTTGAGCAAGGCACCTAACCCCTCACTGCTCCCCGAGCGCCGCTGTTGTTGCAGGCAGCTCACTGGGCTGGGATTAGTGTGTGCTTCACCTCACAGTGTGTTTACTGTGTGCTGAGTGTGTTTCACTAATTCACGGATTGGGATAAATGCAGAGACCAATTTTCCCTCACGGAATCAAAAGAGTATATATACTTATACTTATATAGGGATCAAAAGAGTATATATACTTATACTTATTCTTCTATGGTAGCTTTTGTGTAGGCAAACTTTAGAGGTCTATGGGAGGTTTTGCATTTGCAAACGTGCATGAGAAAAAAAATTAACCATTGTGGGGGAGGGGAGGCTAAATCGATAACATGTTTTCTATTGGTTATGGTTATGGTTAAAAGACGCTTTTGGAGTGCTCAAAATTGTGTTGTGTAGAAATAAAAAATAATAATAACATAGGTCAGAACTATGGTACCCTGAATTAGAAAAATAATTCAAAATTGTTACAAGATTACAAGATACCCCCCTCGTCCCTTAAGGCCCAGCCACTGTAGTAATACTACTGGATTTCTATTCTGTAACTTTTAGAATACTTTACTCATTTCTACTTCTGTTGTGGAACACCTTTATAATATAACTTTACTCTAGTGGTCCTATAGTACGGTCTTCTAGTCCTCTATCCTATAGGACCTCTACTATGTTCTAAAATACTATAACAATCCTATCGTTCTTTTTCGTGAGGGCTTTTTGTAAAAGATTTGTGTCATTCTTGACATCAAGCCTAAATAAAGCTTAATGAGATATTTTAACTTACCAGTACGTTCAGTTGTCCGCAACATAGCAAATAGAATTGATCGGTCAGTCAGTGGTCTTTGGTAAGCTATATTGTATTTCTGGTCAGCGGTCATTCGATGACTATAGTTATAAGGAAGTTAAACTTCTAAAATAACTGCGCAACAGTTACCAAGATGGCTCCCAAGAGGGAGGACCTATACGGTCTGTCGTTAACCTCCTGTAGTGTTTGCGGTCAAAAGTGACCGATTGACAATTCTTTTCTCTCAAAAATATTGTTAACTTATTCTGACTACCATGAGGCTCCTTGACTTTGTTAACACAGGGCACCTGTATCAAAAAACAAATTTTGATCATTTTTATAACAATTTGTGTGTTTTATTTAACTTTAAAACACCCATGTGTATTTCTGGTCAAAAATGACAGGCCATTAGAAACTAGATATACCGCATAGCGGTACAACACATGACCGCCGCTCAGCCCTGTTCATCCTCTCCCGCTTGACAATTTGTCTCCATCTCCTACTCCACCCTCTTGCAACTTTTGTGAGGACGTGGTGTGTGTGTCTAATTATGTGGATGTGTGTGTGTGCTTGCGTATGTGTGTGTGTCTAATTATGTGGATGTGTGTGTGTGTGTGTGCTTGTGTGAATGAGGCTAACCTGACATAAAACTGGTGGTGCCAATGAAAATAATATCCATTGTGGTACCCCAAGCTGCTCTTGTTGTCCCACTAGGGCAAACCGTCGCCGGATCCCCTTGGGTAAGGTCGTGGATAGCGTGTACTTCACCAGGGCTATGCTGGGAGGGCACTAGGACCCTGGGGAGGTGCTCTGAAGACTGGGGACGTCAGCACATCCACTAATTGGAGTCCAGCTGCAAATTGTTAGTATTGTAGTGGACTGCAGATCAGCCAAGAGGGCCCGTCCACCTTCCAAACTCTAGATCCAAAGAAGATCGAAGAAGTTTTTGAAGAAGTTTTTGTGCTGGAAATCACTCTCCTCGTGTCTGTGGATCCCTGGGAGTTCACACCATAAGCACACAGACATGTATGTTCACACGCACACACACACACACAAACCTTTATACTGATGCCTTGCAGGAATAGGGAGGAGATTCCAGCTGAGTGGTTTAATTGGAATAATTCCCTCTGAGGCAGCTGCAGATATATAAGAGAGAGAGAGAGAGAGAGAGAGAGAGAGAGGCGGCCATTCAACAGAGTGTTTTGGTGGCTGAGCGAGCAGTGTTGGAGTGTTCTGTGTGTGTGTGTGTGTGTGTGTGTGTGTGTATGCAGAGCTGCCAAGTCTCACACATTGAGAGTGAGATTCATTCATTTGATTGGCTCCACACGCTCTTAGACCAATCGAATGCGTGAGGGTTGGCAGCTCTGGTGTATGTATGTGTGAGAGAGAGAGAGAGAGAGAGAGAGAGAGGGGGTACAGAGGTGAGAGGTAGAGTATTGCTAGACCTAGGGCCTAACACTACGTTAGAGTGCTGGGAATGAGTCCAGAGCTCGTAAGGAGCAGAGAGTAGAGTTTTTTTGTTAGGGGAGACTAGACTCAGGGCTCCGTCAGGCTCAGGGGAGACTAGACTCAGGGCTCCGTCAGGCTGATGGGATCAATCAATCAATCAATCAATCAGATTTATTTATATAGCACATTTAAATATGACTTGCATCAACCAGTGCTTTACAGAGACTGGTGGGAAGCAAACATATAACATATAACACAGGGGTCGGCAACCCACATGCGGCTCTTTGATCCCTCTGATGCGGCTCAGCTTTTGAAAATAATAAATGAGTATTTAATTAAAATGTACGTTAAATATCCAAACTTTTTCTTGTAACCGTCTTTATGTGGCTCTTCTGAGATAAAAAAAAAACTAGATGTACCGCATAGCGGTACAAAATATGACCGCCGCTCAGTCCTGTACATCCGTTCCGCGAAAATAAATCACACTTCAATTTGTCTCCATATTTTACTCCATCCCCCACTCTTGAAACTTTTGTGTATGCTTGTTTGGCATGCCTGAGTGTGTGTGTGTGCTGCTGCACAGAAAGTAGCCTACTGGTGCTGAAAAGGTGAATAGATTGTAGAATAGCCAAAGAAGATGTAGCATTGTTATAAAACCTTTAAAATCTCTAAACAATCACAAGTAGGGCAGTTCATCACAGTTCATCCATTGCAACTGGATTGATGAAAGGTCACTTACACCTGTAGGCTACATTGTATTTGGGAAAAGCAAAAGTATCAGCATAATGTTATTTATTTATTTATTTTTGTATTTTTTAAACAAAAACATCTCTGTCAGTTCCATGCCGTTTTCAACAGCTATCAAAACAAAGGTCATTTTGGATGGATGGATTTTTTGTGAATGTTTCTTCTTCTACATAAGATTTTAGTCATCTTTAGTTCATGTAATACTTTATTGTCAATGCACAAATTAAGTAACAGTAGTCTGAAACGTTATTGTTAATGCACAAATTAAGTAACAGTAGCCTAGTCTGAAACAAAATGCTGTTTTACATCTAACCAGTGGTGCAAATAACTGACATGTCCAAATGGGCCTTGATGAAATGCGTCGCTAGACTGTTCATACACATTTTAACGGGCCAAAGAGCTTTGTCTGTTATTGTTAGTGCAAATATAGGCTGATTCATGTTCCCTTGCATTGTGTAACTGAGGTCCATGGCTAGTCTGGCTTTCATCAGACCAAGCTCAATCTTTTAAGAAATCAAAAAATAAATAGCGGGCAGATCAGGCTGGGTTTACCCAGCCTAGTCCATAGGCACCTGATATTGTTTAATTTTCCGATTGAGATATACATGCTCTGGCTATTCTAAATGCAAAAATGCATCAGGGAGTTATGACAAAACGGTAACTAACAAACTAGATCCTAATAGAAAGCTGTTAGCTTCCCTAAGCTACAGGTAGGATTATAAGGTAGGCCTATTTACAACATAAATTGTCACTAGGCTATGCTGGCGACACAAATAAAATCTCCTTTGGAAACCAATGGTTTCGCCTTACAGTATCAAGCGGGACTTAAACTGTCATATCGCGGCGAAAAGTTGTAATAACATTCACGCAGCTCCATGAGTCAAGGAAAGCGCGAATGAAGTAGCCACTTCTAAATGGGACCCACTACACAGTAGCTTAAGGTGTTTTGCTAAAGCAGCCATAATGAAATGAAGGTGTCATTGTTTGGATACTTCACACACGTGCTTTTTAATTTCACAGACTACAACTACCAAGCTGTAATCAAAGCACATCGATTCCCCTCTCACACCCTGCACGCACTTAAAACAAAAATAAACAGGCGTCTCAGTCTCACGCGATGTATAGGCAAAACTGTATCAGACCGATTATAACGTTGGTAAATCTTCCATTGCACAGAATGATTTTGTAGCATGTGCAATAAATGACAGTCGAAAGATACAAACAGTGCTGCTATACATTTGCTTGGTATAACCGCATTTATAGTTTTCTACAAATGCAATAAATCAAATGCCTCCATCACTCAACCAACGCTAACGGTAACATTACCTAGGTCCTTATTGATATTACAAGATTAACGCCTGCAGTAAAACCAAGCATGTCCGATAAACATCCTCAGATTTATTTCGGCTTCAAGAAGAAATGGGAATTACACTTCATGTGAACATCGTCCTATCCTTATTAGATGTTAAACTGCGGTAAATTACAGTCCTTGTATGAAGTGTCCATTGTTTTTCCAACCCACTTTTAACTTCCAACAAAATTACGTCTCACTGCAACGATCGCGCCATCTAGTGGACAAACGACTACTTCGCCAATACTGAAAATGCAGCCATGATGATGATGAATATTTATTTTGGCTTTCTTTTAATCCTACTGAATTTGTAATTATGTATCGGCCGTTCTAATACCGATAGTATGTGGGTGCCTGTGTGTGTGCATGTGTATATGTGTGCACCGCCATTTACAGGCCAATGAGTGTACAGTCACTAAATGTACACACAACCTAATTTTTAGACCCCCATGGATGAAATTCTACGAAACTTGGCATACCCGAGAATGCCAGGTCAATCATACACATAAAATTTGGTGCAGTTCTGAACATCTTAACTGAAGATAGGGGCGATTAAAGCAGAATAATATTGCATTTTCATTTTTACCGGGGTGGGGGTGCAAATCACAAATGAGTGATTATGAGCCAGGTTGATGTGGGCCCTTGAGACCAACATACCATAAAAAGATTCTTCATCCTCAGTGCCACGGTTCAGGTAGTTATTTAGGAAAAACTGTTTTTTTTTTTTTAGGTTCAGGGGCCCAGGACGGGGGTTGGTGGTGGTCCCCAGGATCTAAATGAAATTTTTTCCGTAAAAAAAGTCTAGTGGGGCTACATACCCACCAAATTTCATGTACCCGGTGGTTCGTGTCCCGGTATCAATGACCAAAAATTCAGGGGAGTAGATGACGGGGAAAAAATTCTTGAAATGTGTAGTGTACAAATTTATGTTTATGTGTGTGGGTGTGTGTGTGTGTGTGTGTATGTGCGTGCTTGTGTGTTTGCCTGCATATGTGTGTTTGTGCATGTGCATGCATGCGTACATATGTCTACTGTGTGATTATGTGTCATACGTATGATTACTGTAAATGTATGTGTGTGCGTGTGTATCTGTTTATGCACATGTGTGCACATGGAATGGGTTAACATGACCCCTGGAGGCAAACATCACGGAAAAATTGGTCATCCTAGGCCCTACAGTTCTCAAGCTATTCACAGAGAACTGTGTCTGCCCTACCCTCCTTTCGGGGGGTCCAGTCCAGCGGGGGGCCACCAAGTTTTGTGTACCTCGGTCTTTCAGTGTCCCGGGAATCCTTGTTGGTGTACGTCACTAAATGTACACATAAATTATTTTATTGTAAGGCCCCCCATGAACGAAAGTACACAAAACTTGGCATACATTCGGAGGGTGTCATAATGATCCTACACTTTTAATTTTGTGCAGTTTTGACCTTGTCAGCCAGAGATATTGTGATGAAAACACCTAATTTTTTGCTTTTTAATTTTTAACTAGGTGGCGCTATACATGAAATAAGTGGTAATGGGATGGGTTGACATGCCCCTTAAGACCAACATACAAAAAAAAAGGTGGACCTCCCTAGGCCCTACGGTTCTCGAGATATTCACAGAAAACTGTCTCCGGCCACCTACAGGCCAGTTGGTGTATAGTAACATAAATTAATTTATTGTGTGGCCCCCCATGAACGGAATTCCACAAAACTTGGCGTGCATACAGAGGGTGTCATGATCCTACACTTCCAATTTCGTGCAGTTTTGACTATGTTAGGTCACAGATACCTTCAATTACAACACCTCATTTTTACTTTTTGTGTTTAACTAGGTGGCGCTATACATGAAATGAGTGGTTATGGAATAGGTTGACATGGCCCCTTGAGATCAACATACAAAAAAAATGGTCCTCCTAAACCCTACGGTTTTGAGATATTCACAGAAAACTGTGTCTGCCCTACCCTCCTTTCGGGGTCCAGTCCAGCGGGGCTACAGATCAAAACGAAAAACGATGGTTCCATGCTATCCATGTGGGGTTACATGTCCACCAAGTTTAGGTGTACCCGGTCTTTCAGTGTCCCGGGAATCATTGACGGAAATTTGGGCATGCGAAAAAGAAAAAAAAAAGAAAAATCTGACTAAACCTATATGACCGCCGCTTCGCTGCGTATAATAATAATACATTTGGTCAAAGTGGCTCTCCAGGCAAAAAAGGTTGCCGACCCCTGATATAACAAATAAAACAGAGGCAGACCATACAAATACACGATAGAGACAACGGTACAAGCAGGGCTCCGGTCAAGAACAATGGGAGACTGGACTCAGGGCTCCATCAGGCTCAGGGGAGACTCAGGGCTCCATCAGGGCTGGTAGATAAGCCCTCAATTTAGCAACAGCTCTGCATAATGGAATCTCTTCACAAAAAATAAAATTCATGCTCCTTTTCCCAATCGCTCTGAGATCTAGGCTCTTAAAGTCCTTTAAAGTGGCTGTACTGCATGTTGACTTTAGTAGATGAATTCAGATAGCTTTACATTCAGATTGTTATCACTGGATATGGATACCAGCAGAAACAAAGTGTCTCTGGGACTCTCTGGAGACTATTTTTAGCAGCCAAAACATCAGCACATAACAACATGCAGGGAAATCCACATCTTTGTGCCTCTATTTACCAGGGAAATCCACATCTTTGTGCCTCTATTCACACACCAGTGAAATCCACATCTTTGTGCCTCTACACACGCAGTGAAATCCACATCTTTGTGCCTCTACACATGCAGTGAAATCCACATCGTTGTGCCTCTACACACGCAGTGAAATCCACATCGTTGTGCCTCTACACACGCAGGGAAATCCACATCTTTGTGCCTCTATTTACCAGGGAAATCCACATCGTTGTGCCTCTACACACGCAGGGAAATCCACATCTTTGTGCCTCTATTTACCAGGGAAATCCACATCGTTGTGCCTCTACACACGCAGGGAAATCCACATCTTTGTGCCTCTATTTACCAGGGAAATCCACATCTTTGTGCCTCTATTTACCAGGGAAATCCACATCTTTGTGTCTCTATTCACACACCAGTGAAATCCACATCGTTGTGCCTCTACACACGCAGGGAAATCCACATCTTTTGTGCCTCTATTTACTTACCAGGGAAATCCACATCTTTTGTGCCTCTATTTACTTACCAGGGAAATCCACATCGTTGTGCCTCTATTTTGTTGCATGCACACACCACCAATCAAGAGCTTCAGATGGGGACAGCTTTACTGTTGCTAAAGCTATGAAAAGCACATTAGCATTGTGAGAGGGTATGGTCTTCTAATCACCTAATCACATATTGATCAGAGCCTTTAGAAGGTTTAGAAGTAGACCAAACAGATCACTGTTGAACCTGCTTAAATGAACTCAGTTTAATGATGTCTGCATTTCATGGGAGTATCCCCAAATCACATGTCAGGCTCACATGTAACACCAAAACAGGAGAACAAAAAGAACATTTAATTTCCTCTAAAAGTGATGCCCTGTGTGGCCCTGGGGTCTGGAGGCCAGTCCTGCCTTGCCCAGTCCTGTCTGCCCGGCCGGCGGCCGCACAGTAAAAAACTGCTTCTGTAGCATCTGAAGTCGTGACCGGCCGCCCGGTAAAAACGAAATCAGCTTCTGCAGCGTCTGGAGTCCTGTGCCGTGACCTGTGACCTGTGACCTATGACTCGGGCAGTGAGAGGAATAAAAGAACACAGTGTGGCTAAGATCGGGCAGTGTGTGTCTCTCACACACACACACACACACACTCCCATACACACATCTATCTCTCACACAGAGCATGCAGACACTTTGCACTCTATCCACTTGATATTGCTCAAAGGCGGTCAGTGGCCTGGCTATTCTTTGGCAATAAATGCAGACAACACTCTCAAGAGTGTCTGTGAAAGAGAAGGAGGGAGAGAGGTGAGAGAAAAGGCTGCAGACCTGCCCTGTGTGAAGTGTGTGTGTGTGTTTCTTTGAGCACTAGATAATGGAGTCACTCGGAGACATTCCGGCAACCCAGCGCAGCACTGATACGACGACACAATGGTGTGTGTGATTCGTTAAAAGTGCCGTGGTGATGGGCAGAGCAGGGGCCTATCTCACACACACACACTCTCAGGCAGATGGGAACCTCACACACCCTGGGACACACACACACCCTGGGACACACACACACACTGGGACACACACACACACACACACACACACCCTGGGACACACACACACACTAGCTACCAGGGCCTCCTTTCCTTCACAGGACTCACTCAGTTAATTTATTTTGATTGCTGTTTTTCCCCTGTGGGGCTATGGCTCATTACTGATGATTAATCTGAGGCTGTGTTTGTGTGTGTTTGTGTGTGTGTGTGTGTGTGTGTGTGTGTGTGTGTGTGTGTGTGTGTGTGTGTGTGTGAGAGAGAGAGAGAGGGGTGTGTTTCTGGGCGTCTGAATGTGAGTGCATGTACGCGTGTGTGTGCCTGTGTGTGTGTGTGCCTGTGTGTGTGTGTGCATGTGTGTGTGTGTCTTTGCATTAGCTCTTAGTCTGAACTCTCTCTGCTCTGTTTCCACTGACCACCACCCCTGCAGACGTCTCCATGGTGATCAGTTGACCACCACCCCTACAGACGTCTCCATGGTGATCAGTTGACCACCACCCCTGCAGAAGTCTCCATGGTGATCAGTTGAACACCAGCCCTGCAGACGTCTCCATGGTCAGTTGACAACCACCCCTGCAGAAGTCTCCATGGTGATCAGATGACCACCACCCCTGCAGACGTCTCCCTGCAGACGTCTCCCTGCAGACGTCTCCATGGTGATCAGTTGACCACCACCTCTGCAGAAGTCTCCATGGTGATCAGATGACCACCACCCCTGCAGACGTCTTCATGGTGATCAGTTGACCACCACCCCTGCAGAAGTCTCCATGGTGATCAGATGACCACCACCCCTGCAGACGTCTCCATGGTGATCAGATGACCACCACCCCTGCAGACGTCTCCATGGTGATCAGGTGACCACCACCCCTGCAGACGTCTCCATGGGGATCAGGAGATGCTCCGCTCGGTCTCAGTGATCCACACTTCCTCACGTCTCTCAAAACTAAACATACATCAGCAGCACCACACACTGGCCAATGACAGATGTACACACGTACACACACACACACACAATGACAGGATGTTTATGACAACATGGAGGTATGGTATCCTGTAGTGTGTATAATATCATGAAGATAGAACACAGTGTGGTATTTATATAAATATGGAGATGTACACACACACACACACACGCACTCACACACACACACAGACTCACATGAAAGACAGAAAGATAGACAGACAGACACACACTGTAGACTCCTTTATGTTTTGATTCTCTCTATCCTGCCTTTTTCTTCTCTATATTGCTCACCCTTTCCCTTTTCTCTCTGTCTTTTGTTCCCTCTCTCATTCTCTCTCTCTCTCATCTCTCTCTGTGTCTCTCACTCGTAGCCTAGAGGGAGCCAGAGAGGCTGAATGAGCGCAAGCGAGCGCCAAGCTGCACTATCTACAAAGCTCTCTCTGCTCAGCGCTCATTTCCCTCCTGTAATCACAAGCATGCAGCGTGTCCGCCTCTGTGAAGCAGAGCCTGCCTGCCTGACAACCGCCGTGTGTGTGCGTGTGCGTGTGTGTGTGTGTGTGTGTGTGTCTGTGTGTGTGTGGGGGGGGGACAGAGAGGAAGAAAGAGTGAAAGTGTGAGAGAGCGCGTGGAGGATGAGGGCTGATTTTATTTGTTCTTTTTCTGCAAATCTGTGTTCGGAGCTTTCTGATGGTGGTGGTGGAGGTGGTGGTGTGTGTGTGTGTGTGTGTGTGTGGTAGGGTGGGGTGGTTAACTGGTGGAGGTTAATTGAAAAATGAGATAAACAATGAGTGTAAAATGCTGAGGGGGAGATTGTGCTGTACACCTCCACACACACACACACACACACCTCCTCAGCCCAGCAGAGCTCTACAGCAGTCAGTCTACGACTACCCTGCTCCGCACTGATAATAATAACTAAAGATGGAGAGACAGAGAGAGAGAGGGGGGGAGGGGAGAGAGGAGGAGAGAGAGTGAAAGCAGGGGGAGAGAGAGAAAAGAGGGGGAGAGGGAGAGAGAGAAAGAGATGAACAGTCTGCTTAATTGTCTTCCGTGTGTGTGCCACTTCATTGGAGCTCAGTGGGGGTCTGTGTGAGCGTCTGCATGACAACCAGCAGGAGCAGCATGGGGCACCTCCAGGTTCACGTGTGTGTGTGTGTGTGTGTGTGGAATCCTCCAGTTCAGAGAACAGGTTCACATGTGTGAGTTTGTGTGTGGGTGTGTGGGTGTGTGTGTGTGTGATACCTCCAGTTCAGAGAACAGGTTCACATGCGTGTGTGTGTGTGTGTGTGTGTGATACCTCCAGTTCAGAGAGCAGGTTTGTGTGTGTGTGTGAGATACCTCCAGTTCAGAGAACAGGTTCACACGTGTGTGTGTATGTGAGTGTGTGTGTGTGTGTGTGTGTGTGTGTGTGTGTGTGTGTGTGTGTCAGTGTGTGTGTGTGTGTGTGTGTGTGTGTGTGTGTGTGTGTGTGTGTGTGTGTGTATGAGTGTGAGTGTGTGTGTGTGTGTATGAGTGAGTGTGTGAGTGTGTGTGTGTGTGTGTGTGTGTGTGTGTACGACACTCTGTAGTCTGCACAGTAGGATACTCAGGAGTTTACTGATAAGTCTGCACTGTAGAGCCCTCAGTAGAACCCCTCACACACACACACAGACACACACACACAAACACACAGACACAGACACACACACACACACATTTCTGTCTGATAAGTCTGCACAGTAGGAGACTCTAGAGTTTGTACAGTAGAGAAGGACACTCATAAGTCTGCGCATCTGTGCTCTCTGTGAGGAGTGCACGCCACCAAGGCTGCACTCTAAGATGCTGCCCTCGTCTCACGCAGCCCGACACACACACACACACAAATTTCTGTCTGAAGAATAATTAGGCTGAGGGATTTATCTAAGCAAAGCCTGCTGCCGGATGAGCCTGTGTTAATGTATGTATGTGTGTGTGTGTGTGTGTGTGTGTGTGTATCAGCAGGGTAGCATGGCGTCTGTTGAGTAATAGCTCGGCAGGCGTGTGAGTAAATGGGGCGTGTCTTTAGTTGACTGTGATCTGGAAACCCTGCCATTTCCCACAATTCCATTTGTTTGTTTGTTTATGTATTTATTTATTTATTTATTTATTTATGTTGGTAGGGGTGATATTTCCATGCGCATCTGAAGTTAATTAACAGCCATCCATCACACGGCCGGGGTGCTACAGAGAGAGAGAGAGAGAGAGACACACACACACACACACACACACACACACACACACACACAGAGGCGCGTTCGAAATGTCACGGCGTACGCATGAATTTCAATTAGACCAATCAGCCGTGAGCATGAGCGTCGGTGCACCGCGACGCAGCGGAGCGGGAGGATGCGCTGAGACAGGCGTCTACACGGACGCCTCTTATCAAGGACCCGCAGTCACACCGGGAGGCACTTAATGCTGCGGGTGATATATGGGGCAGCAGCCTGGGGTAATACAATGGTGCCTCAAACAGCCCCAAGATAGGGTGGGGGGGGCAGTTCCACACGCAGGGTTCAACCCTGAATGAACCCAGATGAACCTGATATGTGTGTGTGTGTGTGTGTGTGTGTGTGTGTGTGTGTGTGTGAGAGAGACCTCTAAGCAGCTCCACATGACACAGGGTTAAGGTCTACACCAGCCTGGATGAGCCCAGATGAACCTGAGAGCGCGTTTAAATTTGCTCTGCAGGTCCGTCTGGCGACTTTCCCATTGAAGCCGATATCGGATGTCCAAGAACCCAGCAATCACAGCTGTTTACGGGCCGGACTTTATAAGATGACATGGGCGTGGGACGTGTTTTTTCTTTGGAATAAGTAAACAACCCTCATGTGCCTGAAAGATGTGTTTACTGTGCTTCTGAAATGATTCTGCAAGAGTCAATGTATATTGACTTTAATATACCAGGCTCAGTTTAATTTCACTGCTGGTCACACCTCTTGGAAGTCAGAGGTGAATGAACGGTCTCGACCCACCCTAAGTCATCGTTATAAACCATCTCCGCTATGCTGAAGTGAGGTGGCACTGAAACGCTGTGTCTATGACACACACAAAGGAGAGGCTCACACACGCACACCAGAACGCCCCAACACACACACCTGGAGAAGCTCTCTCTCTCACACACACACACACACACACACAGGAGAGGCTCACACACACACACACACTAGGTGAAAGCCTCTCTCTCACCCCCCACACCCACCCGGAGAACCTCAGCCCCCCCAAGTATAAGATCCGGGGTGCACCTCTGTGAGCTGGTGGAGGCAGATTAGCATACGGTTCAGCTAGCTGGCTGCGTCACACCGAGAGGGGGTGACACTGGACTGATTTATAGAGGCCATTGCCATCATCTGACAGCACACATTAATGTTATGAATGGAGACAGGTGTGGGGGGGGGGATTCATCTCCAGGTGAGCTGAAGGGTGGTGGGGGCATGAAGAGCAGTGTGTGTGTGGTTTGGGTGTCGGGGGGCATGTTGGGGAAAGGTTGGGGATTGAGAAATGAAAGGAGGTAGTGGGGGGGGTGCAGGTCAGGGGATTTACAGATGAGAGAAGGGGCGGGATTTTTAGGGTGTGTGTAGGGAACTGAGTGTGTGTGTGTGTGAGAGAGAGAGAGAGAGTGGTAGGGTTAAGGTATGTGTGTGTGTGTGTGTGAGAGAGAGAGATGGAGAGAGAGAGAGAGAGAGAGTGTAGGGTAGGGTAAGTGTGTGTGAGAGAGAGAGAAATGGAGAGAGAGAGAGAGAGAGAGGAGAGAGAGAGTGGTAGGGTTAAGGTATGTGTGTGTGTGTGTGTGTGAGAGAGAGAGAGATGGAGAGAGAGAGAGAGAGTGTGGTAGGGTTAGGGTATGTGTGTGTGTGAGAGAGAGAAATGGAGAAAGAGAGAGAGAGAGAGAGAGAGAGATGTGGTAGGGTTAAGGTATAAAAGATGTGTGAAAGAATGTAAAGAGATGTGGTAGGTTAAGGTAAGGTGTGTGTGTGTGTGGTGAGTAGCCCTAAAGTGACTGATGCATAGGGAGATGCTGCAGGAGGATTTGATTTGTGCTGCTGTCATATTCCACATGCAGATGACAAGACCAGCACTCAAGCTAACGAATGACACAGTCAGAGCAAAATGGCCCTCACATCCCTCACACACACTCTCTCACACACACACACACACACCCCTCACCAACGGCTCCTGAAAACGCCTGAAAGTGACAGTCAGGGGCTAAAATGGACCACGCATCCATCGGCACATCCCTCACACACACACACACACACACACACACAAATATAAAACACGTCACCACACATCCGTCACAAACAGCTCCTCAAAATGTCTGAAATTGATCCTGTCCCTCCAAAGCGCTCTCATTTATTAGCAGTGTTCTCTCATCAGCAGCGGCAGGCGTGTGTGTGAGTGTGTGTGTGTGAGTGTGTGTTGTGTGTGTGTGTTCTCTCCCCTTCCCCTGGGGTGCTTCAGCAGGTGTCCTCGCTAAAACAACCCAATCCCAGGGTGCACCATGGTAAGCGTCTGATGTCAGAATGGGCTGAAACAGCAGGAGAGAAGCTGAGAGAGGGGAAGAAAGGGGGATAGAGAGAGAGAGAGAGAGAGAAAGAAAGGGGGATTCAGAGAGTAAGAGAGAGGGATAGAGAGAAGAATGGAGAGGCAGAAAGAGAGGAATAGCAGAGGGAGGGATATATAAAGAGATAAAAAAGACAGAAGGATATAGAGGTAAAAGAGAGGGAGAGAGAGAGAGAGAGAGGGGGGAGGGAGAGAGAGAGAGAAAGGGGAGAGAGAGGGGTGGAGGGAAAGAGGGGCAGAGAGAGAGGGAATAAAGAAGCAGAGAGAAGAAGAGAAAGAAGTAGCCCTGTCAAGGACCACTGGGCCACCAAAAGACGCCTCCCAAAACCCATGGATTCATAAATCCGCTTGAGGGAGCTCAAGCAGCAGGGCGCGGATTGTTCGAAGCGCAGCTCAAAATCAAGGATAGAATTATAATTGGTAATCATCCCTGAGATTAGACATGTCTGTCAAGCTGGGAGCCAATGCCTAGCGAAAGCACCAAAGAACACAGATTAACCCCCACCACACAATAATACACAATAACAGGCCCGCGTGCACACACACTCACGCACGCGACACACAACACACACATGCACAAACACACATGCACGCACGCACACACACACAAACACACATGCACATGCACGACTACCTGGCGCGCGTGCACACACGCGCGACGCGCATCGCGCACACACACACACACACCTGCGGTGGAGACGACAGTGCACTTCGGTCGCTTTAATGTGTCCTGCACTCAGTCAAGCCCAGCAGAACACAGAACCGCAGGGGCCGCGGGTCTGAGCAGAACACAGAACCGCAAGTAGCCGCTGGGTCTGAGCTCCATCGCTTTGCCGCCACTACCGTGATCAACACGCCTCAGATGTTTGTGTGTGGGGGAAAGCATACACACACACTTTCAGACGGTGGGTGTTAGTGTTAGTGCATCAACACGCCTCAGATGTTTGCCATGTTGATGGTGTTTCAGTGTGTGGGTAGCATACACACACACCTCAGACGTGGTGTTGTGTTAGTGCTCTAAGTTGATGTGTGTGAGGCTTAAACATACCTCAGATGTCTGTTGTCGGGTTTCAGCGGTTTGTTGGTGTGTGTGCAGTTGAGCACTTACACACACACCTCAGATGCGCGGGTGTGGCGCTGGTGTTGTTTCTATTGGTGTGTGAGGGCACTTTGTTTGTTTGTTTGGTTCCCAAACACAAACCAGAGAGCACTCGGCAGAGACATGTTTGACAGAAAACTCCAGAGAGAGGGGATGAAGAGAGGAGGGAGAGAGTGAGAGAGAGGGGAAGAGAGAGAGGAGAAGACAGAGTAGGGGGAAAAGGTACAAATGGCTAGAAAGAGACTGGGAAGAAAGGGGACAGAGAGAGAGAGAGAGAGAAAAGAAAGGGGATTCAGAGATAAGAGAGAGGATAGAGAGAAGAATGGAGAGGCAGAAAGAGAGGAATAGCAGAGGAGGGATATATAGAGAGAGATAAAAAGACAGAAGGATATAGAGGTAAAGAGAGGGAGAGAGAGAGAGAGAGAGGGGTAGAGGGAGAGAGAGAGAGTGAGAGGGAGAGAGAGAGGGGGGGAGGGAAAGGGGTAGAGAGAGAGGGATAAAGAAGCAG
This sequence comes from Alosa alosa, assembly GCF_017589495.1. Taxonomy (NCBI): domain Eukaryota; kingdom Metazoa; phylum Chordata; class Actinopteri; order Clupeiformes; family Clupeidae; genus Alosa; species Alosa alosa. The sequence goes on from NC_063208.1 coordinate 2,476,976, forward strand.
AGAGAAGAAGAGAAAGAAGTGTGCAGCTGTCGGAAGGACTACTGGGCGCGCCTCAAAAGACGTCTCCCAAACCCGTGACTCATAAATCCGGCGCCTTCTGCCGAGGAGCTCCACAGCAGCAGCGGCGGCGGATTGTTCCGGAAGCGCAGCTCAAATCAAGGCGGGAATTATAATTGGTAATCATCCTCGAGATTAGACATGTCTGTCAAGCGGGGAGCGCCACGCGCCTAGCGAGCACTAAAGAACACAGATTAACCCCCCACCACACACACACACACAGGCCCGCATGCACACACACTCACGCACGCACACACACACACACATGCACAAACACACATGCACGCACGCACACACACGCACAAACACACATGCACGCACGCACACATGCGCACACACACACGCACGCACGCGCACACACACACACACACGCGCGTGTGGAGACGACAGTGCACTTCGCCTGCTTTAATGTGTCCTGCACTCAGTCAAGCGGAGCAGAACACAGAACCGCAAGGGGCCGCGGGTCTGGAGCAGAACACAGAACCGCAAGGGGCCGCGGGTCTGGAGCTCCATCGTTTTGCCGCCACTACCGCATCAACACGCTCTCAGATGTTTGGTGTGTGTGTGCGAGCATACACACACACTTTCAGACGTGTGGTGTTGTGTTAGTGCATCAACACGCTCTCAGATGTTTGCCATGTTGATGGTGTTTGTGTGTGTGGGTGCGAGCATACACACACACTTTCAGACGTGTGGTGTTGTGTTAGTGCTCTAAGTTGATGTGTGTGAGGCTTAAACATACTCTCAGATGTCTGTTGTCGTGTTTGTGCGGTTTGTTGGTGTGTGTGCAGCTGAGCACTTACACACACTTTCAGATGCGTGGTGTGGCGTTGGTGTTGTTTATTGGTGTGTGAGGGCATCAGGCGCTTGTTTGTTCATTTGGTTCCTCAAACACAAACCAGAGAGCACTCGGCAGAGACATGTTTGACAGAAAAACTCCAGAGAGAGGGATGAAGAGAGGGAGGGAGAGAGTGAGAGAGAGGGGGAAGAGAGAGAGGAGAAGACAGAGTAGGGGAAAAAGGTACAATGGCTAGAAAGAGACTGGGAAGCAAGAGGGACAGGAGAGAAAGAGAGAATGAGGGAGAGAGATAGAGAGGAAGAGAGAGGAAGAGCATGAGCTAGAGAACAGGAAAAGGTTTTAGAAAAGAGGATGTGTGTGTGTGTGTGAGAGAGAGAAAAAGCGAAACGGAGAGAGAGAGACGGAGAGAATCAAACGCGCTCTGAATTGGGCCCAAATATCCAAGGTTAATTTTGTGAGAGCTGCAGTGGCCAGATAAGCTGGAGCAGCAAATGAGGAGCCGCTGCCTGGATTACAGCTAAATTTATGCATCTCTCCTTATCCTCTCCCCAGTGCTCAGCCTCCGCCGCACACTCACCCGCCCCACCACCCCACCAACCGCCAGCCAGCCGGGGAACAGCCATAATTAACTCCACACAGAGCACGGCACAGCTAACACACAGCACAGCCAACACACAGCCCAGCTAACGCACAGCTAACACACAGCACAGCCAGCACAGCTAAAACACAGCCCAGCACAGCTAACACACAGCCCAGCTAACACACAGCCCAGCTAACACACAGCACAGCTAACACACAGCACAGCTAACACACAGTACAGCTAACACACAGCCCAGCACAGCTAACACACAGCACAGCACAGCTAACACACAGCCCAGCACAGCTAACACACAGCACAGCACAGCTAACACACAGCTCAGCACAGCTAACACACAGCCCAGCTAACACACAGCACAGTTACCACACAGCCCAGCTAACACACAGCACTGCTAGCATTCAACACAACACAGCTAATGTAGAGCACACAGCACAGCACATGATACAGCACAGCTAGTGTACAGCATAGCACAGCACAGCTAGCAAACAGCACAGAGCACAGCACAACTAGCAGACAGCCTGACACAGCTTTGTTACAGCATAAGCTAACAAACAACACAGCTAGCAAACAGAACATCGTATAGTACGGTACTTACTTAATTAATTACCTACAGCACAGCACAGCACAACACATAGTAGGCCGACAGCACAGCTGACAAACAGCACACAACTAGCATACAGCATAGCACAGCACAACTAGCAAACAGCACAGCTAGCACACAGCACTTACTCACTTACTTTAACTTATAGCACAGCACAGAAACAGTAGGCGTACAGCAGAGCACAGCGCGTGAACAAAACAGGCATCAACTTTTAAAAAACATTTGTATGGTAGTTCATGATAATTACAGCATATAAAGGTACTTAGTCTATCTATTCATTTATTGTATAAATCACTACAAACTTGTTTGAAACCGTAAGTTGACAGACGTGGGAAGGAACATTTCACCTTGGCAGCTTGGACCAATGATCGCACCATTCCGACTGGAAGCGCTTCCGCATAGGATGCTCTTGTGTTTCCTCGCGTACAGCTCGAGCTTGCACAACTAACATACAGCACAGCTAGCATAGCGCCCTATCTCCTCGTTCTCACCTCCTCTGGTTACAATTACACAAATGAGACTTCCTCGATGACTCCAAGCTTTGAATGATTACCGGGGCACGAGCTGGAGGACCGAGGGGAGAAGCTGCATGCAAATAGAGCTTGCACAGCTAACATACAGCACAGCTAGCACACAGCTAACATACAGCACAGCTAGCACATAGCTAACATTGGGGCAGCCGTGGCCTACTGGTTGGCACTTCAGACCTGTCACCGGAGGGTTGACGGTTCGAACCCTGATCAGTAGGCACGACTGAAGTGCCCTTGAGCAAGGCACCTAACCCCTCACTGCTCCCCGAGCACCGCTGTTGATGCAGGCAGCTCACTGCGCCGGGATTAGTGTGTGCTTCACCTCACTGTGTGTTTCACTAATTCATGGATTGGGATAAATGCAGAGACCAAATTTCCCTCACGGGATCAAAAAAGTATATATACTTATACTTATTCATGCAGCACAGCTAGCACACAGCTAACACACAGCACAGCTAGCACACAGCTAGCATACAGCACAACTAGCACACAGCTACCATACAGCACAGATAGCACACAGCTAACATAAAGCACAGCTAGCACACAGCACAGCCAGGGTTGCCAACTCTCACGCATCTGGCGTGACACTCACGCTTTCAGCACCAATCTCACGCTCTCACGCGCACTCAAGAAATGTCACGCCAAATCCATTCTTTTTTTGCAATCCGTTCATTTTTTGTTGATGACTAGACTAGACCACAGCATTGTTTCGAAATGACAGGATACGAGTTTAAGGCATAGGCCTACATATGTCTAGACCAACAGCAGGTAGGTCTAATATCTGCCTACAACATTCTCAGCGCTGTTTTGTCTGATTGTTGATTCGCTGACTAGGCTATTTTAATCCGGTCCGCGACACCTTCACGGAACACGCTGCTATTTAGACATTTAGACTGACATAAAGTGTGGCCGCCCATTCTTCTCTAGGAACTACTCGCAAAGTAGCCTCACAGACATCTCATCTTTTAAGGTGCTATAGCCGCTATTTGCTGCGATAAATGGTTCGCGAGAAAATTAACTTTCAAGAAATAATCATAATAGGCTACTATAGCTGTGCGCTCATTTCAATTCATATAGGAGGAATATCTCACAAACTTTTCGTTCCACACATGACAAACCGTAAACCAGAATAAACAGCAGACCTTACCAAACACAAAGGTGTAATGCAATCCCCTGTACAATAAGCCGTTCCAGAGTAATCCGGTTTTGAAATGGTAGCAAATTTCTAAATGGTCTCCCATTTTGGGCTTTAAGTGTCTTAAAACTGAGCTGTGCTTAAATACCTACATATGTGTAAATATTAAAATCAGAGGATATACAGCTCATGGCTAAGAGTTTGTCGATGTAGCCATAATGATTTGTTTTCACAAAATGCTAAGCATGCATGTATTTAAGTGTCTTAAAAAAGTGTGCTTATATTGGTCAATGCATAATTTCATAACAGGCCAAATAGAAAATATGTGTTAAATGTTCAATATACCCTAGACATATTATTAAAATCAGATGATGTAGCATAGTATAGAGTTAGATAAAGTTGGATGGCTCCAGAACCAGTGGATTGGGTCTTAAAGGAGCCACACCACTTTTATGACACTATAGCTGTTCTGTTGACCTTCAGATTTGTTGCTACTGGGCATGAAGGGCAGGCCAATTATGAGTTCTGTCCAACATTGATGGTAGGTTTAGAAAAAAAGTCAGCACATTTTAATCATATTGCAATAATACCAATAACAGTGATCATTTTGTTCATGATTTTTCATCAAATGTTCATACTGTATCTCTAGTGGCTGGTAGACTTTGGAATCCACCAGCCACAATGGAAGGTGGAAGAAAATATTTTAGGCTATTTCTATCCCTGATACATACATACACTCATACACACATTCATAAGTCTCAATCTGTCCATTTCTTTCCATAAAACTCGCCCGAAGTCATCATTTAAGGGGTTATTTTTCATTTTTTTCAACTGAGCTACTACCTTTTTCAGGTGGGCAGGGGGGCCCTTTTCATGTCTGTGCCCAGGGGCCCAGTGGCTCATAATCTTTCCATGCCACGGGGTTAAAATACTGGTCTTGTTTTCAAGTGCAATCAATAATTTAATTGTACATTTTGAAGAAACTTTTCCATTCTATTAGTTTTTTTTAATAGAAACATAAATCAGGGATTATACTGTACATAGCAAAAAAGTCAGGGGACAGACATTTTTAAATGTAGGTTTAGGGAAAAATTTAACGCACACGCACTATGACTTCACAAAATCTCACTCCAGCCAAACACCCAAAGTTGGCAACCCTGGCACAGCTAGAACACAGCTAACATACAGCACAGCTAACACACAGCTAGCATACAGCACAGCACATAGTACAGGGAAGGTTGGGATGCAAGTCAAGTCAAGTCAAGTCAAATTTATTTCTATAGCACATTTCAAAGCAATAGCATTGCACCAAAGTGCTTTACATAAAATAATAATAATAATAATAAGAAGAAGAAGAATACATATACATACATATAAACATATAAAAAAAGGGAGAGGTGAGGGAGTCAGAGAGTGTTAAAAGCTAGGGAGAATAGGTAGGTCTTTAGGTTGGATTTAAAACTACTAATAGTGGGGCAGGATTTCACAACATCAGGAAGGCTATTCCAAAGCTGGGGAGCATAGAGAGAGAAAGCTCTGTCACCTTTGGATTTAAGAGAGGCAGAAGGAACACAAAGAAGACACTGGGAAGATGATCGGAGAGGTCTAGGAGGACAGTAAGGAATTAAAAGATCACATAAATACTGAGGTGCTAAACCATGTAAAGCTTTGAAAACAAACAGAAGAATTTAAAAATTAATTCTTTGTTCCACAGGAAGCCAATGCAGTTTAGCCAACACAGGTGAAATGTGGTCACACTTCTTAGATACAGTCAGTAATCTAGTTGCAGCATTTTGGACCAGCTGGAGTCTGTTTAGAGTAGATTTAGTTACAGCTACATACAGTGAGTTGCAATAATCAAGCCTAGAGGAAATAAAGGCATGTATAAGGATTTCTAAATCACTGTAGGAGAGAGAAGACTTGAGCTTTGCTATTGTCCTAAGTTGGTAAAACTTCCCTTGACAACGCTGTTGACTTGCTTATTAAAAAGTCAGAGAAGAGTCTAGGAAAACACCTAGGTTCTTGACCACACTGCGATGGTTAACAGACAGAGGGCCAAGAGACTTGCTTACATTGTTGACAGAATTTGGTGGTCCAAAAATTATTACTTCTGTTTTGCTGTCATTTAGCTGTAAAAAGTTGTTAGCCATCCAATTCTTAATGTCATTAAGACAAAGAAAAAGGTTTGTCAATGAGCAGGAATTTTCAGGGGCCACCGGTACATAAAATTGGGTATCATCTGCGTAGCAGTTAGCCTAGAAATCTAGACGCGCCCCTAGCGGCAGCAAATTAATTTGCTGCCAGGGCTAGTCTAGCAACTCTCTGTTGGCTTGTGAGCTCCAGAAATCGAAACTTAATCAGGCCATTGAAATCGTGTATAGAGTCGTTAGGTGGGCTTAACATAATGATTGATTACAGAGTTGCAACGGTTTGGCTTGAATTCCCTGCTACTTGAAAACAAATAAGATGGATGTTGCTGCTGGCGAACAGTGTGACACGAGTTAAGCTTTTATTATGTTGGCAAACGTTTGAACTAGCCAACTAGCTCCGCTGGTGGGAAACGCATGGGACTCATAGCGCTACCGCTGTCCTATTGCGTGCAGAGGGAATTTGAAAGACAACTGATTATCCCGCCCCTCGGACTGAGCACTGCGAACGGTGAGTTCCCAGACCCTACCTTTTAATGTGGGTCTGGCTCGCCAGGCTACGTAGCAGTGGTAACGAATATTGAATTGATTGAAAATGGAGCCCAGGGGAAGCATGTATAAAGAAAATAATAGAGGCCCTAAAATAGAACCCTGGGGGACACCACACTTAATGGGAGCAGATGACGAAGAAGCATTGCCTAAATGCACTGAAAAAGATCTATCAGTTAAGTAGGATCTGAACCAATTTGATAGAGTGCCTTGCAGACCAACTTCAACACCCAGGCATTTTAAAAGGATCTTGTGGTCAATGGTGTCAAAAGCAGCACTAAGATCTAACAGGACCAATAGGGCACAAGAGCCAGAGTCAACAGAGAGCAGTAGATCATTATGGACCTTAAGTAAGGCAGACTGTACTATGAAGTGGTCTAAAACCAGATTGAAACTTGTCAAGGATATTAGAGGTGTTTAAATAGGAAGAGACTTGTGACAGAACAACTTTTTCTAAGATCTTAGAGAGAAAGGGCAGTTTAGAAATGGGCCTATAATTTTTCAAATCAATGGGATCAAGGGAAGGTTTTTTCAGGAGAGGTTGCACAATAGCGTGTTTAAAGCCAGAGGGTACTACTCCATTAGCCAGGGAGCTATTAATGATGCTCAAGATAAAAGGGCAAATAGCTGCTAAAGCTTCTTTGAAAAGGTGAGATGGAAGAATATCAGAGTGGCAAGAAGAGGGCTTCATATGAGAGACCACGTCTGACAACTGTTGCAGATGCAGTCATTCTATGGAGGAGGAGGAAGGAACTGGGTTTTGCTAAGGCATCAGATGTGTTCACACACAGTAAATACACACAAACACACATACACGGAAAGAAGGTAGCAGTCAGTGTACACACAAGCGCGTGCACACACACACACACAGACACATACAGAAAGAGGGGTGTGAGTAAGAGGGAAAAACAAGCTAGACCGATTCCCATTCCCTGTGCACCCCCACACACACACACACACACACACAGCAGGTGCTGGAACTATGAGGGTGTGTGTGTGGAGAGAGCAGAGCCAGTGTTGGAGGGTTGGGGGTTCTCTTCTCTTCTGTCAGAGTCCAGAGGCTCCGCGGAGGGAATCTTCAAAGTGAGTGTGACACACACACACACACACACACACGGTCATACACCCACCTACGCACACATATACACTGACACTCACACACACACACATACAGCCACCCTTGCTGCCCTGGGCTACGCTGTTTATCTGGGAACATTCCAAACAGCCAGGGAAAGGCAGCCACAGGCATAACACTTCCTGCTCTTTTTTCTCTCTCTCTCTCTCTCTCTCTATCACTCTTTTTATTTCTTCCTCTCTTTCACTCCTTCACTCCTGCTTCATCTCTCCCTCTTTCACTCCCCCTCTTTTTTATCTGTCCACACTCCGTCTCTATCTTCCTTCTTTCTTGCTCTCTCTCTCTGTTCTATCTCTCTCTCTCTATCTCTGCAGCCTCTCTGCCCTAAGGGGCATCTAGTCTCTTGCCTGTTTAATATTTACCCCACTGGATGGCCACCCTGCACTCTCTTACCCCAACATAACATACACACTCATTTCTCCTTTCTTTCTTCTGAATTGTCTGTCTGTCTGTTTCACCCTCTCTTCCCTCTTCTATTTTCCTTCTTTCCCTCCCTCTGTTCCCTTCTTCTCTCTTCTCTCTCTCTCTTCCCTCCCTCTGTTCCCTTCTTCTCTCTCTCTCTCCCTCCCTCTGTTCCCTTCTTCCTCTCTCTCTCTCTCTTCCCTCCCTCTGTTCCCTTCTTCTCTCTCTCTCTCTCTTCCCTCCCTCTGTTCCCTTCTTCTTCTCTCTCTCTCTCTCTTCCCTTCTCTCGTTTCCTTCTCTCTCTTTCTCTCTCTCCACCTCGCAGGCTATTTTCTCTTCATCGGTCATTACCTGTACACACACACACACACACAGACACACACACACACAACACACACACACACATCGGTCATTACCTGTTTATCCCTTTGTCCTTCGTCAACTACTACTGCTACACGCACGCACACACACACACACATGCACACACACACACTATCATTCAGTTTTCTGTTAACTCAAGTGTGCACCTGTGCTCTCTAGTGGTGCTGTTCAATAATTCAATCTGACTTATCAATACTAATCTGCGTCAGGTTGGACATATCAATAGTGCTCACCTCGAGGCCTTAACCTGCTGATGCCTCCTGCGCAGCTGAGTGACCCGCCACTCTACTCGGCCTCTACTCAGTGTGTGTGTGTGGGTGTGTGAGAGAGAGAGGGAGAGAGAGAGCTGTGTTTGTGATAGAGAGAGAGAGCTGTGTATGTCTGTGTGCACATAGTGTGTCAGCCATATCTGACAGATTCAATGGCAGCTGGCCCTGCAATGTGTGTGTGTGGCATTTGCATTGCTATATCACAGCTGAGTGCAGTCGTGTGTGTGTGTGTGCGTAATATCTGTCGCTATCTCAGAGCTCTGAGTGTGGTCGTGTGTGTGTGGCATATAGCATTATTCTGAGAACATGTAAGCTATTATTGAAAAATAAGCCAAAAATCAATAACTCCACCTGAAGGGTGAGAACAGACCACTGCGCAGTAACAGACCACTGTGTAGTAACAGGGTGAGAACAGACCACTGTGCAGTAACAGGATGAGAACAGAAAACAGGGTGAGAACAGACCACTGTTCAATAACAGGGTGAGAACAGACCACTGTGCAATAACAGGGTGGGAACAGACCACTGTGCAGTAACAGGGTGAGAACAGAAAACAGGGTGAGAACAGACCACTGTTCAATAACAGGGTGAGAACAGACCACTGTGCAATAACAGGGTGAGAACAGACCACTGCAGTAACAGACCACTGTGCAATAACAGTCAGAGTTGCAGCCTGGCTACCGCAATGACACAGAGAACACTGAGGTCCTCACCTGGGCCCTGTCTACATTAAGCCGGCTAAATACCTAGTCCCTCACAGACAGATTCTGCTGCTGCATTAAGCCGGTAAATATCTAGTCCCTCACAGACAGAGCCTGCTGCTGCATTAAGCTGGTAAATACCTAGTCCCTCACAGACAGATTCTGCTGCTGCATTAAGCCGGTAAATATCTAGTCCCTCACAGACCGAGCCTGCTGCTGCATTAAGCCGGTAAATATCTAGTCCCTCACAGACAGAGCCTGCTGCTGCATTAAGCTGGTAAATACCTAGTCCCTCACAGACAGATTCTGCTGCTGCATTAAGCCAGTAAATATCTAGTCCCTCACAGACAGAGCCTGCTGCTGCATTAAGCTGGTAAATACCTAGTCCCTCACAGACAGATTCTGCTGCTGCATTAAACCGGTAAATATCTAGTCCCTCACAGACCGAGCCTGCTGCTGCATTAAGCCGGTAAATATCTAGTCCCTCACAGACAGAGCCTGCTGCTGCATTAAGCTGGTAAATACCTAGTCCCTCACAGACAGAGCCTGCTGCTGCATTAAGCCGGTAAATACCTAGTCCCTCACAGAGAGATTCTGCTGCTTTTTAAGGTGGGATAATGGCACTAAGAAATGAGTACTACCCAGCATGACCAGAAGTATCAGACACTGGAGCTACAACTCTAAACTTTGGGGCAAAAGAAGTGCTCTAGAGAAGTGCTATAGGTCAGGGAGGGATTTAAGTGTGAGGGGCCCAAAATTATGTTTTTACATAGGGCCCAAAAATGTCTAGTGGCTACCACGCGTGTGAGAGTCTGGATGTGTTTGTGTGTGTGTGTGTGTGTGTGTGTGTGTGTGTGTGTGTATGTGAGAGGGAGTATAAGTGAATGTGTGTGTATGTGAGAGGGAGTATTAGTGAATGTGTGTGTGTGTGAGAGGGAGTATAAGTGAATGTGTGTGTATGTGAGAGGGAGTATAAGTGAATGTGTGTGTGTGTGTGTGTGTATGTGAGAGGGAGTATAAGTGAATGTGTGTGTGTGTGTGTGTGTGTGTGTGTGATGAGGGGAGTATAAGTGTATGTGTGTGTATGTGAGAGGGAGAAAAAGAGAAAATGAACATACATGCACATTTTTGTGACACGGAGATAGAGAGTGTGTGTGTGTGTATGTGCGTGTATGTGTGCATGCGTGTGCGAGAGTGTCTGTGTTTGTGTGTGTGCATGAATATTTGTGTGTGTGTGTATACGTGCGTGTGTGTGTATGTGCGTGTATGTGTGCATGCGTGTGTGAGAGTGTCTGTGTTTGTGTGTGTGCATGCATATTTGTGTGTGTGTGTATACGTGTGTGTGTGTATGTGCGTGTATGTGTGCATGCGTGTGCGAAAGTGTCTGTGTTTGTGTGTGTGCATGCATATTTGTGTGTGTGTGTACAGTATACGTGTGTGTGTATGTGTGTGTGTGTGTGTGTATTTACATGTGTGTATATGTATATGTGTGTCAAATGTACGTATACGTGTGTGTGTATGTATGTGTGTGTGTGTGTATACGTGTGTGTGTGTGTATACGTGTGTGTGTGTATGTGTGTGTGTGTGTGTATTCGTGTGTGTGTGTGTATACGTGTGTGTGTGTGTGTGTGAGAAGAACAGCTGCCATGATCAGAGGCGTGCGCCCCCTCCTTGCACTAAAGCTGTGGAGTGTTTATCTCAGTGATAAACGGCGAGAATCTTAATTTAATTTAATAAGCCCAAACTAATTACGGCACTCTGGGAAGAATGCTAATTCCAGTCAGAGCCGGCCGGGCTGATAAATCGGTTCCGCCCTGTGAAGTTGCATTTGATA
>NC_063208.1:2493112-2495612 GCF_017589495.1 Alosa alosa
AACACCTGAGTCAACCTGAAATTACACACACCTCCCACAAACATTTACATTTATTTACACCTCTCTGACACAGCACACACACAGCACACACACACACACATACACACACAGACCTCTCTGACACAGGTTCTGACCCTACTGTGCACACACACACACACACCTCTGACACAGCACACACACACACACACACAGGTTCTGCTCCTCCTGTGCTGATGAAAGGGAGAATGCTGCTTGACCCGCGTCTGACCCCTCTTCTGGGAAACACTATACTGACAAAACATGTACTGAGAAAAGACAGACATGCCCCTGCTTTTGCTATGTGTGTGTGTGTGGTTTTATGACAAGTGTGTCTGTGCCCGTGTTCTGATTGTGCGTCTCTCATCAAAGCGTTCTCATCCTGACTAAAGTGTGTGTGTGTATGTGTGTGTGTGTGTGGCTGAAGTGATGATTACTTTTGTAATCCGGCAATTTTCTATGATCCGGATTAGAGCGTATGTGTATGTTTTTACCGACGCCTACATCGTCGTGTGGCTGAAGTGATGATTACTTTTGTAATCCGGCAATTTTCTATGATCCGGATTAGAGCGTATGTGTATGTTTTTACCGACGCCTACATCGTCTCTCATCCCCCAGAGCCGGTACACAATCAGGGCTTTAATTTACACCCCCACACACACACACACACATACACACACACCCCTGCCAGGAGGAATAAGACTCCCGAGGGATATGACACTTTCATTTCTGAATCCACTCAACCAGGGAGGAACCATATGACCTCTTTCATTTGACCTTTACTCTTGACCTTTTGACCTTTACTCTTGACCTGTGACATTCATCATCACCTGAGAAATGACCCGTCGTGGAGATCAATACGGTCGGACTATTGAGCCAGAACTCTGAGGGAGGACCAGTCGTGTGTGTTTTCCTCCATCCTTGTTGCTGCTCCTCCTCTCCTCACCTCTCCTCTTCCTCCTCTTTTCTCCTCTCCTCTCCTCACCTCTCCTCTTCCTCCTCTCCTCTCCCTCTTTCTCTATTCCTCCTCTTTTCTCCTTTTCTCTTCCTTCTTTCCTCTCCTCTTCCTCCTGTCCTCGTCCTCCTCGTCCTCCTCTTTGTAAGCATTTCTTAGTGACAAAGAAAGTTTATAGTGAACCAGTGAGAGAAAGGTCACCTTTAAAGTGATGGCAGAGATAGCAAAATCACTTCACCCTTCCTACACACACACACACACTCTCTCTCTCTCTCTCTCTCTCCTCTATACATTAGTAGCATCTGGGAGCAATCAGGGTTGTGATTGTGCAGACAGCTAATATATGTGATTGGTGTGTGTGTGTGTGTGTGTGTAAGCGCAAACGCAGGCAGCTAATGTGTGTGATTGGGGTGTGTGTGATTAAGGCACTTCATTAACACTCCATCAATGGCCAATCAGCTGCTGCTGCAGACACACACACACACACACACACACTAGTCTAGGGATGATCGGGGAGAGAGACATCAACGCACCAACACCAGCATCTCAAGGGTGACAGGATACACACACACACACACACACACACACACACACACACACACAACATGGAAGACAGAGCACAGGACAGACAGAACATCACCAGACCAATGGACAGAGAGCACAGAAAAGCACAAGATGTGCTGTAACAGTAAAGCACTGGTAGCAGCTAGCAGCCCAGTTTGCTAACCCCTGTGCTGTGTTTAATGTGTTAGTGTGGAAAAACCTTCAGTGATAGCAGGTAACAGGCTATCGTGCTAACCCCTGTGCTGTGTTTAATGTGTGTAAAAACCTTCAGTGATAGCAGGTGACAGGCTATCTTGCTAACCCCTGTGCTGCACTTAATGTGTTAGTGTGTAAAAACCTTCAATGACAGCAGGTAACAGACTATCTTGGTAACCCCTGTGCTACGCTTCATGTGTTAGTGTGTAAAAACCTTCAGTCATAGCAGGTAACAGGATATCTTGCTAACCCCTGTGCTGCGCTTAATGTGTTAGTGTGTAAAAACCTTCAGTGATAGCAGGTAACAGGCTATCGTGCTAACCCCTGTGCTGCGTTTAATATGTATAAAAACCTTCAGTGATAGCAGGTAACAGGCTAACTTGCTAACCCCTGTGCTTTAATGTGTTAGTGTGTAAAAACCTTCAGTGATAGCAGGTAACAGGCTATCTTGCTAACCGCTGTGCTGTGTTTAATATGTGTAAAAACCTTCAGTGATAGCAGGTAACAGGCTATCGTGCTAACCCCTGTGCTGCGTTTAATATGTGTAAAAACCTTCAGTGATAGCAGGTAACAGGCTAACTTGCTAACCCCTGTGCTTTAATGTGTTAGTGTGTAAAAACCTTCAGGGATAGCAGGTAACAGGCTAACTTGCTAACCCCTGTGCTTTAATGTGTTAGTGTGTAAAAACCTTCAGGGATAGCAGGTAACAGGCTAACTTGCTAACCCCTGTGCTTTAATGTGTTAGTGTGTAAAAACCTTCAGTGATAGCAG
>NC_063208.1:2520612-2530101 GCF_017589495.1 Alosa alosa
ACGCTATAAAGCCGGACTAGTTTACTTTTCACAGCTGTTTCAGACGTTGCCGCAAAGGATTATGGGTAGTAGGGAGCATGAAGTGAGCATCGATGCTGCCCTCAAAAATGACCGTTAGAAGGCAGCAAAAATAGTTTTTTGGTTTCGAACCGCACTTGCTGCCTCGCTCCCCAGTTAGATGTCTTAAAAGGCAGGAGTTTCTCCCGTTTCGAACAGAGCCTGTGTGTGTGTGTGTGTGTGTGTGTGTGTGTGTGTGTGTGTGTGTTGTGTGTGTGTGTGCGTGTGTGTGTGTGTGTGTGTGCATACGCATAGATGACGGGGATATGTCCCCAGCACTATTTATAATTTGAATTTTGTCCCCACCACTTAAAATGTCCAAACCAATTCTTACCGAAAAAATCCCTCACATACCGAAATCATCGAAGTCTAAACCATGCGATAGGCTACATGTGATGTCTGTGATGAATAGGCTACTTCGCAAGTAGTTCAGCAAATTTGGGTGGGACAGAAATACCTTTACAGAGCAGCATCTTTTCATGACGAGCACTAGGCCTAAGTTTGAATGATTTATGACTGAATGGAACGCTATGCTTTTAAGCCAGCCAGAACTGCTTATCACGGGCCGCTTTGACAACGTTTACACCAATCATCATCTTCTAATGTATCCTTATGTTGAGATGTCCATTCTCTTTGCCCTAGGCTATCATTTGTGCGTGAAGCATGTTTCAATTAAGACAGCACACAAGCTATTTTTATTGTTGTAATATTGAATGATTTCATGAATAAATTGTAGGCTACGCACAGTTTACAAAGGATAGCCTAGGCTATAGGCACATTGTTTTTTTTTGTCGGTTCAGGTCAGGTTCGGGTAGTTAATCAGTGCATATTTTTGAGGGTCGAGTGGGTGCAGATCGACTCTCCTGAATGGTCGGGTGGGTGCAGATGTTAAAAAACCTTAACCGGGCTAACACTACTGTTGAGCATATTGTAATGCAGCGTTGAATGGATGAATAGCTTACATAAGGGTACCCCGCACTTTTCAAACCACACTCAAGCTTATGGTTATTGTCCCCACCACTTCTAAAAACAAACTGACGCCCTTGTGTGTGTGTGTGTGTGTGTGTGTGTGTCTGTGTGTGTGTGTGTGTGTGTGTGGAGGGAAGATTGCTGTTGTCGCTGTTGGTGTGTGAGCTCAGGGACACTGAATAATCACTCAGAGTGTCCTCACAGCAGAGTTCCTTATCCACACACACACACACACACACAGCTGCTCCCAGTAATGGCCTCTGTCCTCTAGGCCCAGTAAGTTGGAAATGTTCTAATGCAAACTCACCACTGTGGAGAACCGGTCAACAGGCGGATATGGTTCACACACACACACGCACGCACACACACACACACACACACACACACGCACACACACACACGCATGCACACACTCACACACACACACGCACGCACACACAGACCCATACACAAACCCATACACACACACTTGCTCTCTCTCTCCTTTTCTTTCTCAGACATGCACACACATTCTCTCTCTCTCTCTCTCTCTCTCTCTCACACACACCTTACACTCTCACTCTAAATCTGCTGCACTAAGACAATCGTCCTCTCTTCAACCTTCAGTAGCACACACACCGAATACACACAAACAAAAAACACACACACACACCAAATACACACAAAGATAAAAACACACACCAAATATACACAAACAAACACACACACACACACCGAATACACACAAACATAAATACACACACACACATACCGAATATACACACAAACATAAACACACAGACAGAATATTCACTAACTATTATACATTGTGTCTGTCTCTTTGTCTGTCTGTCTGTCTGTCTCTTAGCCTCATGGCCCAATTGGTGCTCATATTACTGTCTCCTAATATCTGTATGTTTACCTTTCTGTCTGTCGGCCTGTTTAGCTGTCTGTTTCTCTTTACTGTTTGTCTGTCTGTCTGTCGCCTCCCCACCCCATCTGTGTTCATATTACTGTTTGTCTGTCTGTCTGTCGGTCTGCCCCCACACACACATACATGCCCCCCCGCTAAATGTCTGCTGTTCCGCTGGGGTCCTCAGGCTCACTGGGGTGTCTGAGGTGCTGCCTGAATGTAAATGCAGAATTACTGCTCACTTCCTGCTTCGTACGGACACATGAGGTGACCGCTGACAGGCAAGGTCCCGGGGTGTGTGTGTGTGTGTCAGAGTGGTATTACAGGATTGTACATGACTGGCATGTGTGTGTGTGTGTGTGTGTGTGTGTGTCAGAGTGGTGATATAGTATCAAACATGACTGCTTAGGGGCCTCAGTGTGTGTGTGTGTGTCTGTGTCTGTCTGTCTTGTTCTGTGTGTGTGCCTGGGTGGTAATACAGCATCGGACATGACTGGCACAAGGCCCCTGGGGTATGAGTGTGAGGCCTGCGGATGTGTGTGTGTGTGTGTGAGGCCTGTGGGTTCAGTACTGCCGGTCACGGCCTGTATAATTAAGTGTTCCCTCCAGAACCGGCGTGTCAATCTTTATAACCAGAGGAGTGGGGGATTGTGTGTGTGTGTGTGTGTGTGTGTGTGTGGAGGTGGAAAGTGGCTGTGCTATCTTCACACAGCAGGGAACATCTGTGTGCTGCCGCATGAGCCTCCAATGAGATACAGAAAACACACACACACATACACACACACACACACACATACACACACACACACACACACACACCTATACAGACACACACACACACACATACACACACGTGCATCTCAACAACACACAGACATGCGTTTGAAAAAAGTGAACACATACAAACATAACACATTGCACACACTAAAATATAACAGAGTATACATATAGAAATATAATATATTTATACAAATCAAACTAGAGTACGAAGACAAGGAAATGGACACAACACACACACATAAGGAAAGCAACACACACACACACACACACACACACACAGGAAGAGAGGCAGAAAGAGCTCCCAGGTCCACACACTGTCTTGTCCTCTCCCTCTTTCTCTCCCTTAATCTTTTTCTATCACTTTATCCCAATTTCATCCCTCTCTCTTCCCCCTCTCCCTTTATCACTCTCTCTCCTCCCCCATCTCCCTATTTCCCTTCTTCTCTCCTCTTCCTTCCTCATCCCTCCATCTCTCTCTCTCTCTTTCTTTCTCTCTCTCTCTCCTGCCTGCTGCTCCTGTGATTAGCTGATCCATCTGGCATCGCTGCATCTGGCCTGAGCAGGCAGGCAGGTCAGGCAACGAGCCCAGAGAAGGCTGGGAGAGAGATGGAGAGAGAGAGAGAGAGAGAGAGAGATGGCCAGTAGGAGAGAGAAACTTGGAAGGAAAGAGAGAGAGAGGGAAAGAGAGAGGGGGAGAAAGAGAAGGAAAGAGAGAGAGAGGGAAAGAGAGAGAGAGAGATTTTGAGATTTGAGGGATGGTGTGACTGGAGGTCTTTCCTCTTGCAGCTTGAGCAGCTCAGTCTGACAGCACAGCGGAGTGGCAGAGGTAACACACACACACACATAGACACAGACACAGACACACACACACACACACACACACACCTACACGGAGGTTACTCAACATGAGAGAAGTCAAAGTAGGGCTGGCGCTAACAAGTTTCTACTGAATAATCGGTAACACTTAACGGTAAGAGTACATGTATTATCATGAATTCATGCATTAATTAATTCATGATGTATGCATTACTTCATTCATTTATATCTTATGAATCATCAGGAATTGACATGAGTTCAAAGTCTATCATTCATGATATCATGCATGAACATCACGTTTCACCACGTGGCTTGTAGCTTTTCTCCAATCATAATTGCCTCAAGTCAAGGCAACTGAGTTTAAAGAACTCTGGAATGTGAGACAGTGAAGGTGATTGCTTCAAAAAACACAAAGCAGCGGTTTAGGTCCCAGCTGTGGCGCAACTGGCTGGGGCACCTGCACCGTACGCCGGCGACCCGGGTTCGATTCCTGCCCCGTGGTCCTTTCCAGATCCCACCCCGACTCTCTCTCCCACTCACTGTCCTATCACATTAAAGGCATAAAAAGCCACAAAAAATATAAAAAAAATAAAAAAATAAAGCGGTGGTTTGTACACTTGGCAAAGCACAGCAACTTTAGCTATACAGCAACTTTAGCTATACAGCAACTTTAGCTATACAGCATTAGCACAGCAACTTTAGCTATACAGCAACTTTAGCTATACAGCAACTTTAGCTATACAGCATTAGCACAGCAACTTTAGCTATACAGCAACTTTAGCTATACAGCATTAGCACAGCAACTTTAGCTATACAGCAACTTTAGCTATACAGCATTAGCACAGCAACTTTAGCTATCCAGCAACTTCAGCTATACAGCAACTTTAGCTATACAGCATCAGCACAGCAACTTTAGCTATACAGCAACTTTAGCTATACAGCAACTTTAGCTATACAGCAACTTCAGCTATACAGCAACTTTAGCTATACAGCATTAGCACAGCAACTTCAGCTATACAGCAACTTTAGCTATACAGCATTAGCACAGCAACTTCAGCTATACAGCAACTTTAGCTATACAGCATTAGCACAGCAACTTCAGCTATACAGCAACTTTAGCTATACAGCATTAGCACAGGAACTTTAGCTATACAGCAACTTTAGCTATACAGCAACTTCAACTATACAACAACTTTAGCTATACAGCATTAGCACAGCAACTTTAGCTATACAGCATTAGCACAGCAACTTCAGCTATACAGCAACTTTAGCTATACAGCATTAGCACAGCAACTTTAGCTATACAGCAACTTTAGCTATACAGCATTAGCACAGCAACTTTAGCTATACAGCATTAGCACAGCAACTTTAGCTATACAGCATTAGCACAGCAACTTTAGCTATACAGCAACTTCAGCTATACAGCATTAGCACAGCAACTTTAGCTATACAGCAACTTCAGCTATACAGCATTAGCACAGCAACTTTAGCTATACAGCATTAGCACAGCAACTTTAGCTATACAGCATTAGCACAACAGCATTAGCACAACAATCCCAATCCGTGAATTAGTGAAACACACACAGTGAGGTGAAGCACACACTAATCCCGGCACAGTGAGCTACCTGCATCAACAGCGGCACTCGGGGAGCAGTGGGGTTAGGTTGCTTGCTCAAGGGCACTTCAGCCGTGCCTGCTGGACGGGGTTCAAACCAGCAACCCTCCAGTTACAGGTCCGAAGTGCTAACCAGTGGGCCACGGCTGCCCCTATACGCCCCTATACAGCATAGAATCAGAATCAGACTTACGTACACAAGGAATTTGACTTTGGTAGGTGTTAACTCTCTATACATTAAACAAATAAACATGTAGTAACAAATAGACATGTAGTAGTAACTTTTAGGCCTACTGTACATTCAGTAGACAAATAGTATTATAGAAACATACTGTACAATAGAGACAACAACATACATATAGGCACATACCAACATAATATCAAATATACAAATAAGACATAATATCCAGACAATGACACCAGGTGTGAGATGTAAAGCAGCATCAGCACAGCAGCATTAGGTGCACACACACACACACACATACAAACACACACACACACAGACCCACACACACACACACACACACAGACCCACACACACACACACACACACACACGGTTCTGTTGGTTGAGGTACGAAATGTTTTACATGTGGCTTGATTAAATCCATATTGTGGACCATTTGGCTATCATTTTTCTTCTCCAACACACACACAAACACACACCACACACACACACACAGACACACACACACACACACACACACACACACACAGACACACACACACACACACACACACACAGATACACACACACACACACACACACACACACACACACACACACACACACAGACCCACATACACACACACACACACACACATACACACACACACACCACACACACACACACACAGACCCATACACACACACACACAGACACACACACACACACACACACACACACATACACACACACACACAGACCCATACACACACACACATGCATACACACACACACACACATACACACACACACACACACACACAGACCCACACACACACACCTACACACACACACACACAGACCCATACACACACACACACACACACACACCCTGCCACACACACACACACACACACACCACACACACACACACCACACACACACACACACACACACACCTACACACACACACACACACACACACACACACACACACCTACACACACACACACACCACACACACACACACACACACACACCACACACACACACACACACATACACACACACACACACACACACACACACACACACACCACACACACACACACACACCCACACACACACACACACACACATCATCCTTCTTTCTCCATCGCTCCCTCTGTAATCTGGAGTCACGGGGCGCATGGAAGTGATGTCTTCAGTAGTGCTTAACCTGCAGGACCTATTACAGCGCCACACACACACACACACACACACACACACACAGGCCTGCAATCAGCCCAGCCACAGGGGCCATCTTATCAATCCTGCAGATGAGCCTCAACTCATTCACAGGCTATCTTAACACACCAAAGGGAACTCATCTACGCCCTGTGTGAGTGTGTGAGAGGATAAAGCAGGATAATCTCCTGCACCGATGTGTTCGGCTATCACAAGATTAGCAGAGAAAACCCCCTATACACAATACATTCCTCCTGTCTAAGACACACACACACACACACCCTGCCTTCAAGGCTGCTGTGTCTCTAACCATTACTACAAAGTCTTAACCTTGACCCCGCTATACTCTCAAACTTCAGGCCCATATCCGCCACTGCTCCTATCCAAAAGTCCTTGAGCGAGCGGTTTATGTCCAGCTGCAATCCTTCCTGTCCAACAATAATATCTATGAGTAGTTCCAGTCTGGCTTTAGAACAGCCCACAGCAAAGAAACTGGGCGCCTCCTGAGAGTCCTCACGACTCACCCCTAGCCGCTGACCTGGTAGGTAGCCCTGTGATCCTGGTGCTCTTAGATTCAACAGCAGCCGACATCGTGATCACAGGATCCTGCTGGCTCTCGGCTCACATCATGTGGGCATCAAAGTCTCTGGCTCCTGGAGTTCTTCCCGAACTTACCTGGCCGATAGGGAGCTTCTGTCCAGCTAGAGACTCTATCTCCTCTCCTTGCCCCACTCAAGGGGTCCTCAAGGCTCTATTTTGGGTCCCATCCTCTTTTTACTGTACATTTTACCCTAGGTATCCTGGCAAAACACAACATCTCCTCCACTATGCAGATGATGTCCAGCTGTATATCCCTCTTAAGGTTGATGGGCAGGCTGCACCCATATATTGTGTTACTGTCTTGCTGGACATCAAGGCATGGATGGCAAACTTCCTCAACCCACCCAGAGCAAAACTGAGTTAATTGTCTTTGGCAGCAAACCTCTCCAACCTTTCTCCACCAATGTTCTGGGCCCTTGCTCTAACATCAGGCCTTCTGTCAGAAATCTGGGTAAGATTCTGACAGCAAATTCAAGTTTGAACAGCAGGTCAGTGCAGTAGTTAGAAAAGCTTTTCCACCAGAACCCTAGCTAAGACCAAAGCCTACCTGCCCAGAGCGATCTTGGAGAGAGCCACTCCATGCCTTCATCACTTCACAACTGACTACTGTATGCTCTATACTGGCATCGATCAATCCCAGTTCACGCCTGCAGTTGGTTCAGAACTCAGCCGCCCACTCACCTGCACTAAAATGCAAACATATCACCCCAGTTCTGGCTTCACTCCACCGGCTCCCCATCCGCCACCGCATCATTTCAAACCTCTTGACTGGTATACAAATCTCTCCATGGTCTGGCCCCCACCTACCTGTCTGATCTTCACACCACTCATTCCCCTTCCAGAGCACTACGGTCAGCAGACCAATCATGCTGGAAGAACCTAGGGCGTAGGCTGAAACTAGCCTTATTAATGTCTCCCTTTATGCCCCAGTGTTTAGTTTGAAAATGTTCTTTTTCTGCTTTTCTTAATTTATTTCCAACTGTAGCCCTTTTGTTTTGTTTTTGTGCCTTCCTGTTTTTATTTATTGCACTTTATTGGTGAAGCACTTGCGTGGCTAAGCCTGTAAACGCGCTTTTATAAATAAATTTGACATTGACATGATAGTTGACACACACACACACACACTCAGGTCACAGAGGAGAGGAAGGCTAGAAAGAAAGGACAGCAACAGCAAGAGAATGGGTAGAGCACAGAAAAGAGAGAGAGTGTGTGTGTGAGTGTGTGTGTGTGCCTGTGTTTGTGCGTGTGTGTGTGTACGTGTGTGTGTGTGTGTGTGTGCGTATGTTTGTGCGTGTGTGTGTGTGTGTGCGTGTGTTTGTGCGTGAGTGAAATCCAAAAAATAATAAACTTTTCTCAATACAACAACAGAAGATTGGAAATCATTTCAAAAAACGCCTTAGCTATCTATGATTGTTTGATTGCTAATGCCATTCAAGTGACAGCCTTTGTTGTGTTTGATTGCTGACTTGTAGCCATAGACTTGTAGCCAGCAGTGAAAGAATGTAAGTACATTTTTTATTGTATTGACATTACAGACATTATCTATGATTGTTTGATTGCTAATGCCATTCAAGTGACAGCCTTTGTTAGGTTTGATTGCTGACTTGTAGCCATAGACTTGTAGCCAGCAGTGAAAGAATGTAAGTACATTTTTTATTGTATTGACATTACAGATGTTTCTTGTTAACAGGTTCTTGTAGGCTACTTCAGCCTCTTATCTAGAACTGACTTCAGGAATTATATCTGTATAACTTGAACAAGCCTCACATCGGGTAGCAGCATAGAGGTAGAGATTCAGAAGTAGAGAGGAAGAGGAAGTAGAGAGGAAGAGGAACAGGAAGTAGAGAGGAAGTAGAGGTAGAGAGGAAGAGGAAGTAGAGGGGAAGAGGAAGTAGAGAGGAAGTAGACATAGAGAGAAAGAGGAAGTAAAGAGGAAGTAGAGGTAGAGAGGTAGAGGAAGTAAAGAGGAAGAGGAAGTAGAGAGGAAGAGGAAGTAGAGGTAGAGAGGAAGAGGAAGTAAAGAGGAAATAGACATAGAGAGGAAGAGGAAGTAAAGAGGAAGTAGAGGTAGAGGAAGTAAAGAGGAAGAGGAAGTAGAGGTAGAGAGGAAGTCACGTAACCTGAGCTGGGATGCTGTAACCTCTTTTCCAGGCTAACAATGACCTGCAGCCATATATAGTTTACATATCCCTCTGCTTGTTGGTTAGAAGGCTGTCCTACTGGTTAGCACTTCTCGACTTGTTATCGAGGGTTGCTCGAACTTAACCCTCACCAGTAGGCACGGCTGAATTGCCCTTGAGCAAGGCACCCAACCCCTCACTGCCTCGAGCCGCTGTAGCAGCAGCTCACGCGCCCGGGATTAGTGTG
>NC_063208.1:2538101-2540601 GCF_017589495.1 Alosa alosa
ACTGTAAGCTAAGTAGCGTGGTTGGCATGGTGGCTATACTGGTGTATAAGCTAGCTGACGTGGTTGGCATGGTGGCTGTACTGAGTGTATAAGCTAGGCAGCGTGTTTGGCATGGTAGCTGTACTGGTGTATAAGCTAGTAGCGTGTTTGGCATAGTAGCTGTGCACTGGTGTATAAGCTAAGCAGCGTGTTTGGCATGGTAGCTGTGCTGGTGTGTAAACTAAAGCGGCGTGTTTGGCATGAGTAGCTGTACTGAGTGTATAAGCCTTCAAAAAGCATGTTTGGCATGGTAGCTGTGCTGAGTGTATAAGCTAAGCGCGTGTTTGGCATAGTAGCTGTACTGAGTGTATAGCTAAAAGCGCGTGGTTGGCATGTAGTAGCTATGCACAGGTGTAAGCTAGCTGGCGTGTTGGCATGGTAGCTATACTGGGTGTATAAGCTGGCGGCAGTGTTTGGCATGGTAGCTGTACTGAGTGTATAAGCTAGCGGCGTGTTGGCATAGTAGCTATACTGATTAATATAAGCTAAGCGTGGTTGGCGCCATTAGCTGTACTGAGTTAATATCAGCTAGCGTGGTTGGCATGGTGGCCTTGCTGAGTGTATAAATGGCGGCGTGTTTAGCATAGTAGCTGTACCGTTGCATAAGCCCCTAGCGTGTTGGCATGGTAGCTATGCTAGTTAATATAAACTAATGACGATATTTGGCATGACTCTTTTCAGATGTATAAATAAGCGTGTTTGACATAGTAGCTGTACTGAGTGTATAAGCTAGCGGCGTGTTTGGCATAGTAGCTGTACTGAGTGTATACTTATAAGCTAAGCGTGTTTGGCATGGTAGCTATACTGAGTGTATAAGCTAGTAGCGTGGTTGGCATGGTAGCTGTACTGAGTGTATAAGCTAGCGTGTTTGGCATGGTGGCTGCTGAGTGTATAAGCTAAGCGCGTGTTTGGCATAGTAGCTGTACTAGTGTATAAGCTAGCGTGAAGTGTTTGGCGTGGTGGCTGTGCTGGGTGTATAGGCTGGTAGCGTGTTTGGCTTGTGGTGGCTATTGGTGTATAAATGGTGGCCGTGTTTGGCATGGTGGCTGGCACACAGATTAACAGCTGGCGTGTTTGGCATGGTGGCTATACTGATGTAAGCTAGTAGCGATGTTTGGCATGGTAGCTATACTGGGTGTATAAGCTAAAAGCGCGTGTGGTTGGCATGGTGGCTAATGCTGAGTGTATAAACCAGCATTGAACACAGCATGGTGGCTATACTGGTGCAAGCTAAAAGGCGGCGTGTAGTTGGCATGGTAGCTGTGCTGAGTGGCGCATAAGCTAAGGCGGCGTGGTTGGCATGGTAGCTGGCCGTGGTCATGGAATGCCTGAAGCGGAGATCGCGATAGGCGATGGCGCTTGCACCCCCAGTGTGAGGAGGATCGTAACTGGGCTATCAGTGAAATGGAGGTAGGGGAGGAGGAGGTAAGGGAGGAGGAGGTAAGGGAGGAGGAGGAGTGGGGAGGAGGAGGTAAGGGAGGAGGAGGAGGGAGGAGGAGTAGGGGAGGAGAGGAGGGGAGGAGGAGGAGGAGGAGGAGGAGTAAGGAGGAGGAGGAGTAAGGAGGAGGAGGAGGAGCAGAGGAGGAGGAGCAAGGAGGAGGAGGAGGGAGGAGGAGGAGGAGGAGCAAGGAGGAGGAGGAGCAAGGAGGAGGAGGAGCAAGAGGAGGAGGAGTAAGGGAGGAGGAGGAGGAGGAGGAGGAGGAGGGAGGAGGGAGGAGGAGGTGGGAGTAAGGGGATGGGATTTTCTGATTCCGATTCGATTCTGGTTCTAATTCTGATTGTGATTCTGATAAAAGTGCAAAAAGTGATGTTCTGTTTCCATGACGGCAGTGTCACTGGATCTAAAACAAACTTTTTGAAGCATTGAATGTAGACATGTGGCAGCATTTCCAGCTAATAAGTTGTTTTAAAAGTAGGATATAGCCTTTTAGTCGAGGCTTTAAAACACCGTGGAACTACACACTGCTGCAGAGAGGTGTTGAACATGTCAGTGAAGACAGGTGCCAGTTGATCTGCACAGTGTCTGAAACAGCTGGGGAAAGCTGATCTGGTCCTGCTGCTTTCCTGGCCTTCTGTTTTTAAAAAGTTTGCACACCTCTGCCTCCTGGATGACAAAGGAGGAGAGGAGGAGGTGGGAGGAGAGGGGGAGGTGGGAGGAGAGGAGGAGGGGGGAGGAGGTGGGGGAGGTGGGGGAGGAGGGAGGGGAGGGAGGGAGGAGGGAGGAGGTGGGAGGAGAGGGGTGGGAGGAGAGGAGGAGGTGGGAGGAGAGGGGGAGGTGGGAGGAGAGGGGGAAGACTGCTGGTGACTGATGGTCCTCAAACCGACATCAATGCATTGAGTCTATCAGGAAGCTCCAGGGTCCCCATCTGGTGGTGAAGTGGCCTCTATTGAAGTGGTCATCTCCTTCAGACTTGGGGCAGCTGTGGCCTACTGGTTAGGGCTTTGGCCTTGGAACCGAAAG
>NC_063208.1:2545601-2548101 GCF_017589495.1 Alosa alosa
ACACACACACACGGCTAGACAATGCCTCCTCATAATCGAAAGTGATCAGACTGCCTAGAGAGGAGCAGAAGGCCTGATTACCTCTGATACTCTTTTACCCCCTAGGAGAAGGTGAGATGGAGGGAGAGAGAGATGGAGAGAGAGGGGGAGAGAGATGGAGGGAGAGAGAGATGGAGGGAGAGAGGGGGGAGAAAGAGATGGAGATAGAGAGATGGAGATAGAGAGGGGGGAGAAAGAGATGGAGGGAGAGAGAGATGGAGATAGAGAGATGGAGGGAGAGAGATGGAGGGAGAGAGGGGGAGAAAGAGATGGAGGGAGAGATGGAGATAGAGAGGGGGGAGAAAGAGATGGAGGGAGAGAGAGATGGAGAGAGAGAGGGGGGAGAAAGAGATGGAGGGAGAGAGGGGGAAAAAGAGATGGAGGGAGAGATGGAGAAAGAGAGAGATGGAGGGAGAGAGGGGGGGAGAGATGGAGATAGAGAGATGGAGATAGAGAGGGGGGAGAGAGAGATGGAGATAGAGAGATGGAGATAGAGAGGGGGGAGAAAGAGATGGAGGGAGAGATGGAGATAGAGAGGGGGGAGAAAGAGATGGAGGGAGAGATGGAGATAGAGAGGGGGGAGAAAGAGATGGAGGGAGAGAGAGATGGAGATAGAGAGAGATGGAGGGAGAGGGGGAGAAAGAGATGGAGGGAGGGAGAGATGGAGATAGAGGGGGGAGAAAGAGATGGAGGGAGAGAGATGGAGAAAGAGAGAGTGTGTGTGTGTGTGTGTGTGTGTGTGTGTGTTTGTCCCAGCATAATGGAGCTGCAAGTCTACAACACTCTACAACTATCCTACTGTGTGTGTGCGTGTGCACATGCGTGTGTGTATGCATGCATTTGTATGGTGGTGTTTGTGTTCCTATGGGTGTGAAAGCATTTTTAGGCATCTATGCGCAAAACTGTTTGTGTGTGTAATTACTCGTGTGTATGAGTATGTGTGTGTGTGTGTGTGTGTGTGTGTCTGTATGTGTATGTGTATGCATGTATCTTAGAGTGTGTGAGCTTTTTGAGATAAGCTCTTTTTGATGGTAAGTGGTGTGTGTGCGTGGTTTCGATTCCCACTTAGAGATTTTAATAGAGGCATAATACACATCAGTGTGTGTGTGTGTGTGTGTGTCCACTGTGGTAACTGTATGCAGAGCTTTGATGCCCATTTAGAGATGACATCTCCCCATGAGACTTAATTACCAGAGGAACAGACCAGTGCTTAAAGGTGTGTGTGTGTGTGTGTGTGTGTGTGTGTGTGTGTGTGCATGTGTGCAGCGCTTAAGGAAAGGCAAACAGCCAAACAGATTAATCTCATTTAATTGCTTAACTCATTTAACTCACTGCACACATCTCACACACACTTCACACGTTCATTATTTAATGAACAGCACACCAGACACTCACCACTGAATTATTAACCAGAGACCAGGAGGGGGAACAGCAATGCACTTATGAGGAACCAGAAGCTTAGAACCAGATGCTCACATCCAGACACACAGAACCAGATATTCAGAACCATGTGTTCTTTACTTGGAATCAGCTGCTCTGATCCAGATAATTGGAACCAGGCACACAGAACCAGATGCTTGGAACCTCATGGATCCTGGTGGTCAGAACCAGACATCCAGAACCAGACACTTGGAATCTGACATTCAGAACCAAGCATATCTCCAAAGAAAGAGATAAACAAGCACCAGTTACACACACACACACACCACACACACACACACACTGTTACGGTTCCCCAGCGGAAAACCGCAACATAAAGTGGAGAACGACGACTGGGTTAGGGCTCAAAAGGGGTATTTTATTTATGTTCCCTAAAAAGGGCAAAAAGCAGGCTCGGAAAATCGAATGTTTAATTATGCAAATTAGGCATTATCTCATTAAATATGCACACATTTGCATATATTTTCGGTAGATAGATCTGAACATATGATAAAGCCAGGTACAAAATTATTTTTTTCATTTTGTTTGCATACAAGATGAAAATAAAATTACAGAGGGATTTCAGGATATCTGCTTTCATTAGCTAGGAAATCAGAATATACTGTCCATAGCCTATATATTTTTTGAATAAATGTCACATAAATCAGCCAGGAATGATTTATTAACAAATCCTTCTGTAAATATCTTCCAGAGTACTGCTAAGTGTATATCTGGAAAGTTTGGTGTATGGCTATGGCTATGGCTGAGATGTTTTTACTGGAAAATGAGAAAAACTCAATTTGAGAAAACAGCCTTGGAACACAGCCAAGAGATTCCGTTCTCAGCCTAGACTCGCCTTTTTGAACTTTCACGATTGGTTCGTTACAAAGGAAGTGTCCATATTTGATAGCACAACATCATGCAGGAAAACAGAGCTTTAAACGGCATTTTCACTACATGTCATGTTTTGTATCACGGTCGCGGTAGAGCATGAAACGTTAGAAGACTAACTTTTGGTGAATTTAGGAGAAATATACAGCGA
>NC_063208.1:2553101-2570601 GCF_017589495.1 Alosa alosa
TCAGACAAAGAGCGGACAGTGTAGATATACTAAAAGTAAAAATTCAGAGCAGCACAGATGTAGTATTAGCTATAAAATTTAATTAAGGTGCACAAAAGGGACTAACGTTTCGATGCTTCATGCATCTTCCTCAGAGTCCTTGCATAGCATGGACAGGAGCGCCCATTATGTGAAAACAGAATCACAATCAGGTGGAGAAGGCAGATCTTGGGCCTCCCTCCAAGGGCTGCACTCAATAAGTACGTTAGCCAAAAGAAAAATACAAGTAAAACTTTTTTACACATAAGCTTTACAATCAAACAATAACTAAATGAACCAACAACAGAAACAAAAGAAAAGAGAAAGAAAGACATTAATTGCTAGACATTTCATGGAGATGAGAAAACTACTTTTCAATCTATTTTATTTTTATTTTTATTTGAAGAGAGTCGATGGCTAAAAGTCATATATTAACCTAGTATTACAGGAAACACAACAGGCTCAATTCTTCATTGAGACCAGAAGGCTCAAGTGTGCCCAGTGTGTAGATCCAATAGACCCTTTCAACAATAAAAACAAAAACAATGCTTGAACGTTCTATTTGGTTCCCAATCTACTTCCTCTGCATTAAGATAACATATGGAATGTTAAAACGGAAGCCTTGTGGTGCCAACTATGATGCTGATAATGGAACTCTCTTGAAAGGGTCTATTCATGGGTTTCTGTCACATTACTTTTTTTGTCCTGCCGCCATCTTAAGGACTCTAGCGCCTTCAACTGGTTCGAGCACGTCTATGGGTTTAATTGGGAAATGGCTAGCCAAACTCATCTCACAGCAGAGGAAAAGCAGCGTTACGTGACTAAAACTACTATATTAGGATTGGATCCATATGTACTGCCAAATGGCACACTAACCCTGCCTTTGTCCACGGAACATTTGCCAAATATTTGTTTTGGTGACATTTTCCTTTATCTAGTACACAACCCGTCGCCATACAGCAGGGATTCTCTGAAGGCATTCAAAAGCACTGAGGCATACCTGTATCAGGATGGGTACACGACCCGCGGATTTATCATCTGAACATTAAGAAAATGTTCATAATCATAGGAAAGGTAAGATAAGTGTTTACTTACTATGCTATTATTACTGTGCTATTAAGTTGCCTGGTGCTTTAAACTGACCTAGCCAGCCAGGCTAAGTCAAAGCTAGAAGCTAGGCTAATAAGTATATATATATATATAAGTATATATACTCTTTTGATCCCGTGAGGGAAATTTGGTCTCTGCATTTAACCCAATCCGTGAATTAGTGAAACACAGCACACAGTGAGGTGAAGCACACACTAATCCCGGCGCAGTGAGCTGCCTGCAACGGGGAACAGTGAGGGGTTAGGTGCCTTGCCCATTAGTCGGGGCTCGAACCGGCAACCCTCCGGTTACAAGTCCAGAGTGCTAACCAGTGGGTCACGGCTGCCCCAAATAATTAACATTTGCCAATGGTATCACGTTTTAACTGGTCGAAACTGTCGCCAAAATGCAACCTAGGGTGTTTTTGGGATATACCCGAGTGAAACCTCCCTTTAAAAGCATAATTTCGACGGAAGCGTCACTTTTAAGATTGACTGCGTTTTCGATTGCGGGTCAAATGGCTTTTTGAATGGGAGCGGTGCAGGGGCACTATCATGGTCGCATCAAAATCGCTAGTTTTAAAATACTAAGAAGGCTCGACACAACATGACACTTTGTTTGTAGTATTATCAGTGTCCCTACACATGAACACATTGAGAACATTGTTCGTATAAATAGTTAGCTTAAAGACGTTTTTGTTAGCACAGGACCTACCTCACGCGTTGCCTTCGGGTTGTCATCATAGGTAAGGTCCAGTGTTCTGCGTTGTTTAAGTAAACTCCTTGTACACAAATAATGTTCCCAATCCTCGATTACATGTGTAGAGACCCTGGTAATACTACAAGCAAAGTTTCATGTTGTGTCGAGCCTTCTTAGTAAAATTATGCTTTTAAAGGAAGGTTTGACTCGTGTATATGTCACAAAAACACCCTAGGCTGCATTTTGGCGACAGTTTCGCTATGTTTTTTGTAAACATAGTAATGTAGAAAATAGCTAGCAGTCTTAAATAATGTTATTTGTTTAATCATGGGTTATTATGTAATCTGGCTAAATCTCTAAATTTGTCATTTTCAATTTGTGTTTCAAACTTAAGGTCAAGCATTCTCAAAACCTTTCTGTGACCCTAACACATCCCTGGATCACAGTGCAAGAGGACGGTACAGTAGTCATGGCTCATTGCACCTGTAAGGCAGGAGAGGTCAGGCCTAGGAGAGGTCTGCTCTCATGCAGCAGCTGTCCTCTACTCTGTGTTGGCTGCTGCTGAACAAAAAAATGGGCAGGCTTGCACCGAGAAGCCCTGTGCTTGGGCTGACACAAGTATGAAGGGGGTCCCATATGAAGAGATTCGTAACATCAGCTTCTCTCATAAACAAGGGCCCCCCGTCATGTGAAAGGATCTAGTTTTCCTGATATCAGACCATCAGATGAAGTGAGCCAGGCATTCAGTGAAATGCAGGAGTCCAAACCAAAGATCATTGATGGCCACTCACACAGGTAAGATGGGTTACATGCCTGTTTAAAATGCTATTCTGTCTCACTTTTGTGCCTTGTATACATAACACCACAACTCCTCTTAGTTATGACAACGGGAAACGATGATAAATAGTTTTTTGTACAGGTTAGGCCTAATATGAGCTTAGCTTCTGTACACTGTAATATAATATAGATATAATCTAAAC
The DNA here is from genome assembly GCF_017589495.1 of Alosa alosa. Taxonomy (NCBI): domain Eukaryota; kingdom Metazoa; phylum Chordata; class Actinopteri; order Clupeiformes; family Clupeidae; genus Alosa; species Alosa alosa. The sequence continues at coordinate 2,555,888 of NC_063208.1, forward strand.
TCTCTCTGTCTCTGTCTCTCTCTCTCTCATGCACAGGTACATTCCGAAGACGATGCAGCAGGACTTGCCAACGCCTCTTTCCGCGCTCTACTCAAACACCCGGCTGGAGATGGACTTTCCCTTGCTGCTGGATGAGAGTGCCAAGGTCTTTGATGATCTACTTGTAACGAAGCAACAAGTTAACAGCAAAAACACCTCCTTTCTCCTTTCAGTTTGCATAGGCCTACCTAAATTCAGTTCAGGTGAAATAAATGATAAGCCTTTGCATTTTGAAACAAGTGCTATGGATGATTCACTAACATTTTTTCCCAGTGTTTGATAGTTGAGGAGGAGACCAGGGAGCAAAGTAAATCTAGAGTTTGGTTTGGTCAGAGGGCAGGAAGAGTGACAGCGTCAGTTTTCAGTGAGGCAGCCAGAGCAGACACACCTGCATCCTTGATCAAAAGAATTTGCTATCCTCATGCATCTCGTTTCTCCACTGAGGCAACAAGGTACCTTGAGGATGTCAAGCTAGACGATCATACATAAGACCAATTGGAGCAGTTTTCTTGCTCCTAAGCTTGCATTAAATAGTGTTTTCAAGTTTGCAAAGCCTTTGTTTAGAAGCCAATATATATATTTTTTCTTAGTTATTCAGAATGCAACACATTCTAGTAAATGTTGGTGGGCTGTGATAGACATGTTCATATTTTAATACACATTTTACTTTACAATCTTTATCAGAAGGGGTCAAGAGAATGAGGACAGAGCACGGGAAAGCTTTGTGGCTACGATGAAAGACCACCATGAAGACTTCCAGGTGAGGGCGTCAGGGTTTATCATCAACCCAGAACTCCCTTGGATTGGAGCATCCCCTGATTGTATGATTGCCTGCACTTGCCATGGAGACAGCGTTTTAGAAATAAAATGCCCCTTCAAATCCAGGAACTGCTCCCTCATGGAAAGCTGCAGGGATTCTTCATTTTGCCTTTGCTTAGGAGAAGATGGGGTCATGGCACTGAGACAAAACCACAAGTATATGTATCAAGTGCAGGCCCAAATGCACATTGCAGAGGTGGGTTACTGTTACTTCATGGTTTGGACGCCACAGGACATTTTCATTCAGCAAATTCCATATGATCCTGTCTTCTTCCATGATGCTTACGTCAAAGTTGAGAATTTCATCAAGGTTGGCGTGCTACCTGAGCTACTGGGGAAATGGTATACAGCACCACGCTTTACTCCCAGAGACACTGCAGTCACAAATCAGCTACCTGAAGTGGGATGCTACTGCAGTCAACCTGCAGCCACAGATGACATCATTTGCACATCTGGAAACTGTAGGCGAAAACATTTTCACAAGAACTGCCTGAAGTTGACTAGCGTACCCAAGACATGGCCATGTGTGGCGGGCAGAACACAAGTAAATATATAATTGACATGAACATGCACAATAATAATAACAATAATAATAAACACATCACAGTGTAATGTAATGGAATGAATAAGATTTTTTATTTCCAAAATCATTGGTTGATTTTTTTTTAAAGTAGACTAAGACAAACACAACAATTAACTCATGGTAACAACCTTGTATTAAAAACACAGATGACAATCTATTTGTACATAAAAAACAGTAGGGAACACAATGTTACTGTTAATATTTCTATTCTGAAGGAACAACAGATGGACAAGTGCTGCATAGACCACAGCACACTCTGACCATCTTGTCAAGAGGCGTAGGCTCTCCTGGACTTGCAGTCTGGCAAAGAGGAATGGGTATTGTGCTTTGGAAAATGGTGTACTTGTTTCTAACAAGACCAATCACCCGTTCAATATTCAAGTTCATTTGGATGCAGCTGTTGCTTCCCTTTAGTGAAGGCAGGTATTTTGAGTTGTACAATCCCACTGAATCTGCTACTGTGAACCCTCGATCTGCTAGGACCAAATCAGCAGGTAATAGATTTTCCAGGTATTTGCTATTCTCTGTAATATGCCACTTCCTCGTCCTCCCCAACCATAAGACACAAACGATATGACTCCCTGTGGAGTTATTGATATCAAGAACTTGGCAGTATTGTGATGCTTATATTGGGAATATGTTTTTAAAAATATTTTAAAAAAAAATAGTTAAAACGAATAGCTATTTGCAATTTGACAAAACACTGGTCCTCATTTTGCGAATGCGAGGACGATATGAGCCTGTTGCATTTAGTTAGATGTCCGAAGTCACGATAATGTTTGAAAACCACTGGCTCGTAATCACAATAATTTAACACACGACAGTTGGATAACCTACTTCATCATGTCCCCATGCCTACATTTTTGTGAGTAGCATAGAGATTGTTAAAACAATAAAGTATGGCTCTCCGCTTGGGACATCGAAAAACTTATATTTTTAATAGACTACCGCCTAAGATGCTGACTTGCAAAAGCCTCGATAACACGTTATCTCCACTATCATCAGTCATGCCCCTTGATCAAAGTGGGGAATGAAATAAAAGTTTGAGAACCACTGGCTTAACAAGTTACCTGCAGTCCAGAACACAGAATCTATTGCAATATTCTGATCGGGCGATGATATCGGCAAATGTTTGTTTTCCAAAGTAAGAATTTCACTTCACCATGCACCTTCGACAATACCTGGCCTACCTGGTATCATTACAAACATTATTCTGTGTCCTAAAACTGGCATATTTTATGGCATTGTGTCATGTAAGTTCGTTGCAAAATTTAGAGAAATGTGTGAGGTGGTCAGCGGGGACAATTGAGACACACATTGATTGTGTTATTACTTGAACATTCCACACTATCCACAGCTGTGGTAGGCCTATCAGGGCAGGAGGATTACTGTCAGCGCAGGCTTTATATAAAAATTCTTCAACAGAAGGCCTCGAATGTTGTCTTGTTTGTGGAGCGCTTTGCTTTTGCTTCTGTAATTTCGGCTTCATTGAAAATGAGGGCTTCCCTCAATGACCCTCCGAGAATAAATAAAGGTTGAATGAATGAATGAATGCAGGCGCGTGCCCAAAATAAAGGCATGTGGTTTTGCGAGCCTACAGTAAATAACAGACCCACCAGAATGTGCGTTATGATGCTTTTACGAGCAAGATGTTTTGGTACCCACGACACTGCATGTTCTTAAATAACAATGATCATCAGTAATATTCACCATTAATTTGGGTAAATGGGCAAGCTGGACCACCTTGATTTGGTGATGATTGTAACGCTGGCATGATTCCAAACACCTCCCCTTACGATGATGAGTGACAGGTCTCAGAATGCGTCTTACACAAGGACGGAAGATGATGAATAACTGGGGCCGTGAGGGCTATTCACAAAGGCTTTTATCTTACTACTAGAGTAGGCTACTCCTAAATCGCACTTAAAGATTTTAGATTGGAGTTTTCTTTAAAAGTTATTCACAAAGCCTTTCAGACAACTCCCTAAACTAGGAGGAGTCTTCGTATATTGATGACGTCATTACTCATGCACGAGCTTGACTGAAGTGACCACCTTGATTGGCTGGACGATTGTAACGCTGAATTCCAAACACCTCTCTTCCGATGATGACTGACAGGTGAAGATTTTTCCTGCCATCTAAGGCACGAAGATTCTGTGAGGCCAAGCCTCACCAAGTAGCTCGCTTGTTTACAACTAGCATTCCATTTAATTAAACTGCTTTATAGGCTATGCCGAAATAGTTTTCAACATTTTGAATATTTGTGTCGGGTGAATTGAAATGTTCTCAAAGTAGCCTTCTGGCTGAAAGCTGCTTGGGACCCCCGTCAAGCAATATAACCATACAAACGCCAGCTTCCTGCACTCATTGTTTCAAAAGGAGTAATTTTGGCTTTGTCAGAACTGAAGAGCTGTGGACCTGTGGACGCACGGTATGCCCAATGAAAATAAATTAACGCAACGCAACACAACACAACACAGACCCCGCTTTATTAGTCACTGACATGAACGAAAACACAGAACCCGCTTCTCACGGGCAGTCACTGACAGTAACCTAGAAAATGCGGGGGAAAACACTTCCCATGACAAAGACATCGTAAAACACTGAAAGTTAATATTTTATCACTAGCAACATTCATCTGTCCTTTGTCAAATGTATTATGTTCCAAGCACTTATGCGCATTCTGCTTCATAAAGTTGAACAAATACATTTGCTTATTTCACAGAAAATATAAATAGCCAGTCTACAGTGCAGAGTTGGTAAGTTATGGTAGGCCAACCTGCAGTGAACATACAAACAGGGGAAATTATTTCTCTTGCAGCTGAGTAGCCTCAGGTGCCATCGTAGACATAAGGCCAACATGCAAGCTTCAATGAATCGTTTCACACGACAATCGCTACCGCTAAACTTAAAATAGGTTAACATCACTCTAAGTTCGGCCTTCAAGCAAGGAAAACGATGATTTGAAGACATCTGTTTCTGCTGGAAGGGCAAGGGTAGCAACAGGGCAACACAGAGAGCCCCGATGGCAGGGCTGTTATGAGAGTATTAAAATATGGGATATTCTACGGAAAACATTAAAACGGCAAGACAGCGGGGAAAGTTAAAATACGTGATAAACACGAAAAGTTGGTATGCATTGTTTCGTCCCCGTGCACAGGGGATTTTTGTCATACCATTAATCACATATGATTATTTGTGAAATTGTGCAAACAGGCGCAAATACATTTGAAAAGGAAGGACTGGTAGCATGCAAGCTCACGGAAAGATTGATTTAAGAACGCTATCACAAAGTGTGTGGCTGTGGCGCCGGGCGAAGACAATTGGCAGGGGGAGGGTCATGTCTTTTTAACAATTCTGTCGGAGGGTCATTGAACAATTTCTAGCAGGCAAGAGAGGGTCATGCAACTTCCAACTGAAGCACTCAAAATTCCTCCGGTGGCCCCTTCAATAAATAACGATCAGTCCCTAGATTGCTGCTGGGCTATATGTCTTGGTTCTGTTAACAACTCATTGTCAAACGATAGCCTATCTCAAGGTTGCATCCATTACAAACAAAACATGCAATGTGAACGTCTGGGATTGGGGAGAGCACTAAATGCTCTACTGAATAAGCACAAAGTCAAACCTTTAAATGAAAAACACTCTTTAATAATCCAAAAAAATAAACCGCTAATGAAGTAAACTTGTGACCATCAAAAATCGCTTATCGCTTGTAACCCGCGGATACCAGGACGTAACAGGAAGGCATTTGGCTGAGCAACGGAGGTTAATATGCCCCATGTTTTGTCCAAACTGTCTATCATCGTTGCACTCGGAGAAAACCGAATGTTTCATTCGTCCCTCGCTTCAATCGTCCCGGTTGTACCTACTCAAAACGCAGATAGAACCTTATTATTCTAAGGTAGCTTAAATAGCGCTCAGCATGATTCATGCCCAATTAATTCCCCCTGTTAAAGTGTTCGCCTTTGTAGTTTGGTTTCGTGGATAGCCTATGATAAACGGCTTATGGCCAAATATGTGAAAACGTTTAAAATACAGTAGGCGATAAACCCGAAAAAGTTGACAGTGATTTTTCATAATCACTTTGGAGGGTCATAGAAAAATGTATTGCTGGCGAGGAGGGTCACGCCTTTTGGACTAATGCTCCCAAAACTCCTCCCGTAGCCCCTTAAATAAATAACGAACAGTCCCTAATGAAGTAAACTTGTGACCATCAAAAATCGTTTATCGCCTGTAGGCCTAACTCCGCGATAACAGGACGAACAGGAAGGCATTTGGCTGAGCAACGGAGGTTAATACTCTATATTTTGTCCAAATGATGTCTGTCTATCATCGTTGCACTCGGAGAAAACCAGAATGTTTAATTTGTCCTGGCGCCTCACGGCTGCAAACGGGATTCACTCGCGAGTTAACCAAATATTTCTTTATTAGGCAGGGCAGGGCAGGCATATTTCTGGCTATTACATTATTTCTAAACCAGTCTGCTAAAGTCTGTAGTGAAGTCTGTGTAGGGTTTTCCAGGCTCCATTTCTTTTACGAGACACCCTGCTCACTTGAGCCATCTACACCGTTGTTTGGGTTGTTGCAGCCGTCTCACTGGAAAAATACAAATTAAAGTCGCGTGATCCCACACGCGGACCACGAGTGAAGCTGGCCAATTCGAAGCACTGCCCACTGTACATATACCAAGAAGTGCAGTGGTAAATTCAGTCTCATTCTCATTAATGTCATTAAAAGGCTTTGAAAGGGAGACATTCCAGAGAGTCCAACCTTGAGAAATTCTGACACAAAAGTGAAGACGACCATCAATTTGGCATAAGATGGAAGGCCAGTTAAGACCTGCACCATGTCATCATTGTCTTTGAAGCTTTCCTGACTGAAGGATAGCTTGCTCACCATTTCCCTAAGATGATACACCTCTAACCTCAGTGCATTACAGTCTTCTGTCAGTCTTCTCACCGTTGTTTGGCTTCATTAGAGCATGCTTCACCACTCTCAGCATACACAGTGTCTTCTTGACAGTAACTGTGATCAGCATGATCTCTACCCTCCTGAGCCGAGGTATCTCCATCGTCATCAACCGGACTGCTGTTCTCGCTGGGTGCCACCACTCCAAGATCCTTAGTCAGACTTCTCTTTGACAGACAGCTTGAGTTTGCTCAAATTTGCTGTAGCTGTTTATTTTTCTTTGCCTTTCCCCAGGTTTGAGATAAGCAAACAAACTGGGCACATAGTCTGGGTGTAAAGGATTCTCACTCTTCTGACCTACAGTGGTAGCCTAGAAATCTAGACGCGCCCCTAGCGGCAGCAAATTACATTTGCTGCCAGGGCTAGTCTAGCAACTCTGCGTTGGCTTGTGAGCTCCAGAAATCGAAACTCAATCAGGCCAATGAAATCGTATAGAGTCGTTAGGTGGGCTTAACATAATGATTGATGGCAGAGTTGCAAACGGTTTGGCTTTGAATTCCCTGCTACTTGAAAACAAATAAGATGGATGTTGCTGTTGGCTTAACAGTGTGACACGAGTCAAGCTTTTATTGTTGGCAAACGCTTGAACTAGTCAACTAGTCTCCGGTGGGGAAACGATGGGACTCATAGCGCTGCCGCTGTCCTATTGCGGCAGAGGAATTTGAAAGACAACTGATTATCCCGCCCCTCAGACTGAGCACTGCGAACGGTGAGTGCCCAGACCCTACATTTTAATGTGGGTCTGGCTCGTCAGGCTACTACAGTGGTAGAATAAGATATAATGACACATTAATGAACAGTGTTTGACACACAGACTTTGGCTCTACCAGAAATAAGTCAAGTTAATCTACTAAAATTAACTAAAGCAGTATAGATTAGTGGTGATGAAATAACTATAACTTCTTACTTTTAGGTAGCTAACATGCTAGCGCTAGCTAGCAGGCGTTGAAATTAACTTTTCAAAATATGAACATTTGCCAGCCATTTGGTAAAATCCCCAAGCCAATCAATAGTAAACCAATGGTAATATTTTACTGTGTATTTGAAATACACCAGCCCCTGTAATATTTCACCAGCATTTAGCAGTGCTAATTTCCACCCCTGCTAGATAGGTTGCCTAGAGCTAACGTCAGTTCAAGTCAACTTACCCGTAATAAAATGCTCATTGCACAGCCTGGAGTGTTCTGTTGGCGTCCATTGATCCCTTTTAATTGCAGCTATCCATTTCTGTCTCCTCTCTGTGTTTTTGGGAATGTTATAAAATGTGTGTCCATCTTTATTTGACTTGCTGTTATTGCAGCCCACAGCACAGCAAATAGATGGCATGTTTACTTCGTACATAGTGTAGGCTATCTAGTGCTTCCGGTCGTTCCGGTCTCAGGATGGTCCTTAAGATGGCGCTGCATTTCATGTGTGACGACATATGGAACGCATGAATAGGCCTCCCTGCATAGAAGCTTCTTAATAACATTGCCGCCTCTAGGAGGTGTGGAGACTTTTTCAATGCCCCAGAATTTAAGTGATGCCGGGGACCTCTGAGTCTCTCTCTCTCTCTCTCTCTCTCTCTCTCACACACACACACACTAAAACAGCTCTGAGTCTCTCTCTCTCTCTCACACACACACACACAAAAACAGCTCTGTGTGTCTCTCCTCTCTCTCTCTCACACACACACACACACACACTCACAGTGTTTAAGGACAGCAAAATCACCACATCACACAGAATACCAGCGTTTAAAAACAAGCTTACACACACACACACACCACAGCACGCTCCCAGCCACCACATGAGAGTATGCAGTCATTTAATTTGCCGTCACAGCAGAGGTTTTTCAGAGGCTCAGGAGTCCTCTTAAGCTTTGCCCCACAGAAAGAGTTTTTTTACCCTCTTTCTCTCACTCTCACACACACACACACACACACACACACACATACAGAAAGATACTTATTTACTCCCTGTCTCTCTCTCTCTCTCTCTCTCACACACACACACACACACAGACACACATACAGAAAGATACTTATTTACTCCCTGTCTCTCTCTCTCTCTCTCTCTCACACACACACATACACACACAGACACACATACAGTGGGCAGTGCTTCGACTTGGCCAGCTTCACTCGTGGTCCGCGCGTGGGATCACGCGACTTTAATTTGTATTTTTCCAGTGAGACGCTGCAACAACCCAAACAACGGTAGATGGCTCAAGTGAGCAGGGGTGTCTCAGTAAAAGAAATGGAGCCTGGAAAACCCTACACAGACTTCACTACAGACTTTAGCAGACTGGTTTAGAAATAATGTAATAGCCAAAATATTCCTGCCCTGCCCTAATAAAGAAATATTTGGTTAACTGCGAGTGAATCCCGCTTTGCAGCCGTAGAGACGCAGGGACAAATTAAACATTCTGGTTTTCTCCGAGTGCAATGATGATAGACAGACATCATTTGGACAAAATATAGAGTATTAACCTCCGTTGCTCAGCCAAATGCCTTCCTGTTATGTCCTGTTACAGGCGATAAACGACTTTTGATGGTCACAAGTTTACTTCATTAGGGACTGTTCGTTACTTATTTAAGGGGCTACCGGAGGAGTTTGGGGAGCATTAGTCCAAAAAGACGTGACCCTCCCTCGCCAGCAATACATTTTTCTATGACCCTCCAAAGTGATTATGAAAAATCACTGTCAACTTTTTCGGGTTTATCGCCTACTGTATTTTAACGTTTTTCACATATTTGGCCATAAGCCGCTTTATCATAGGCTATCCGCGAAACCAAACTACAAAGGCGAACACTTTAACAGGGGAATTAATTGGGCATGAATCATGCTGAACGCTATTTCGCTACCTTAGAATAATAAGGTTCTATCTGCGTTTGAGTAGGTACAACGGGACCCATTGAAAAGGGGACGAATGAAACATTCGGTTTTCTCCGAAGTGCAACGATGATAGACAGTTTGGACAAAACATGGGGCATATTAACCTCCGTTGCTCAGCCAAATGCCTTCCTGTTACGCCCTGGTATCAATGGAGTTACAAGCGATAAACGATTTTTGATGGTCACAAGTTTACTTCATTAGCGGTTTATTTTTTGGATTATTAAAGAGTGTTTTTCATTTAAAGGTTTGACTTTGTGCTTATTCAGTAGAGCATTTAGTGCTCTCCCCAATCCCAGACGTTCACATTGCATGTTTGTTTGTAATGGATGCAACCGCGAGATAGGCTATGCGTTTGACAATGAGTTGTTAACAGAACCAAGACATATAGCCCAGCAGCAATCTAGGGACTGATCATTATTTATTGAAGGGGCCACCGGAGGAATTTTGAGTGCTTCAGTTGGAAGTTGCATGACCCTCTCTTGCCTGCTAGAAATTGTTCAATGACCCTCCGACAGAATTGTTAAAAAGACATGACCCTCCCCTGCCAATTGTCTTCCGCCCACCACAGCCACACACTTTGTGATAACGTTCTTAAATCAATCTTTCCCCGTGAGCTAGCATGCTACCAGTCCTTCCTTTTCAAATGTGTTTAAGCCTGTTTGCACAATTTCACAAATAATCATATGTGATTAATAGTATGACAAAAAATCCCTGTGCACGGGACCAAAAACAATGCATACCAACTTTTTCCGTGTTTATCACGTATTTTAACTTTCCCCGCTGTCTTGCCGTTTTAATGTTTTCCCGTAGAATATCCCATATTTTAATACTCTCATAACAGCCCTGCCATCGGGCCTGTCTCTGTGTTGCCCTGTTGCTACCCCCTTGCCCTTCCAACGAAACAGATGTCTTCAAATCACCGTTTTCCTTTGCTTGAAGGCTTAACTTAGAGTGATGTTAACCTATTTAAGTTTAACGGCGCGATTGTCGGAGAGCACGATTCATTGGCTTGCATGTTCGGCCTTATGTCTCACGCACCACCTGAGGCTACTCAGCTGCAAGAGAAATAATTTCCCCTGTTTGTATGTTCACTGCAGGTTGGCCTACCATAACTTACCAACTCTGCACTGTAGACTGGCTATTTATATTTTTCTGTGAAATAAGCAAATGTATTTGTTCAACTTTATGAAGCAGAATTACGATAGGGTACTTGGAACATAATACATTTGACAAAGGACAGATGAATGTTGCTAGTGATAAAATATTAACTTTCAGTGTTTTACGATGTCTTTGTCATGGGGAAGTGTTTTTCCCCATGCATTTTTCTAGGTTACTGTCAGTGACTGCCGTGAGAGAAGCGGGTTCTGTGTTTCGTTCATGTCAGTGACTGACGCGAGAGAAGCGGGGTCTGTGTTGTGTTGTGTTGCGTTGCGTTAATTTATTTTCATTGGGCATACCGTGTCGTGGTCAGTCCACAGCTCTTCAGTTCTGACAAAGCCAAAATTACTCCTTTTTGAAACAATGAGTGCAGGAAGCGCGTTTGTATGGTTATATTGCTTGACGGGGGGGGTCCCAAGCAGCTTTCAGCCAGAAGGCTACTTTGAGAACATTTCAATTCACCCGACACAAATATTCAAAATGTTGAAAACTATTTCGGCATAGCCTATAAAGCAGTTTAATTAAATGGAATGTTAGTTGTAAACAAACGAAGCTACTTGGTGAGGCTTGGCCTCACAGATGCTCGTGCCTTAGATGGCAGGAAAAATCTTCACGATAGGCCTATTAACTAACCACCCGATTCACGCGTTGGCTGGGGCCATCAGACAATTGTGCCCAGTTAATCCGGCCCTTCCCCCCAAAAATCACACCTTCCCACCTCTGACAGCTTAAAAGAAGTCAAGAGGACTCCTTACTCACAGACCTATTCACAAACCTGCGGTTTTGAAATCCTATGCAGCTACAGGAGCTTCCAATCAGCGAGGAAGCAATTTTGCATTGTAGGCATAACTAACATGCAATAACGCCCAACAACAACCAAAACTAGGCTAATCATTGTCAACATGTAAATTAAATGTAACATTAGTGTGAATCAAATTAAAATGTTCTCTTTTTGCAAACGTAGGCATAGTAACAGAATAATTTAATAATGTTACAAAGATACTACATCAATCCGTATGTTTCATTGGGCTACTAGGCTATTTGTTTTGCCTTGATTCATTTAGGCTAGGCCTTTTTATTCAGGGGCCGTATTCACAAAGAATTTTAAGGCTAAAAGTAGCTCTAACTGGCGAATTTAGGAGCAACTCCTAAAAAATAATGGGCGTGTCACTTCTAACTTTAGGACTCCTAATTTTTCACAAAAGTAATTCCGCGAAGCATTTTAGACCTAAAAGTAGCACCTAAGTCTGGGACTGCTTAAGTCGAGAGGACTCCTAACTCACTAAGACCTATTCATAAACAGCTTTTTGTGGCATTTTACGTTATGATGTTTTGAAATAGCCTATGCACAACAGGAGCTTCAATCATAAGGGAACAATTTTGCATTCATAAAAGGGATGCAATAACGCCACCAACAACAACCAAAACTACTCATTGTTAACATGTAAAATGAAATGTAACGTTTCATTGTGAATCAAATTAAAATGTTCTCCTCTTTGCAAACGTAGCCTAGAGATATGGTGACAGATTCATTTAATAATGTTGCAAAGGTAGGCTACTGCATCAATCCATAGGCCTATGTTTCATTAGGCTACTAAGCTATTTGTTTTGCCTTACTCTTTATTCATGTAGGCTAGGCCTTTTATTCAGTTATTAATCATCTTCCGTCCTTCGCTACTACTTGTGTAGCGCCGCGCATTCTCCGACCTGTCACCTGTCAGTCATCATCGGAAGAGAGGTGTTTGGAATTCCCCGTTACAATCGTCCAGCCAATCAAGGTGGTCACTTCAGTCAAGCTCGTGCATGAGTAATGACGTCATCAATAGCCACGTAAGACTCACTCCTAGTTTAGGAGTTGTCTGAAAGGCTTTGTGAATAACTTTTAAGAGAAAACTCCAATCTAAAATCTTTAAGTCGATTTAGGAGTAGCCTACTCCTAGTAGTAAGATAAAGCCTTTGTGAATAGCCCTCGGCCCCAGTTATTCATCATCTTCCGTCCTTGTGTAGCGCGCATTCTGAGACCTGTCACTCATCATCGTAAGGGAGGTGTTTGGAATCATGCCCGCGTTACAATCATCACCAAATCAAGGTGGTCCCGCTTGCCCATTTACCCAAATTAATGGTCGAATATTACTGATGATCATTGTTATTTAAGAACATGCAGTGTCGTGGGGTACCAAAACATCTTGCTCGTAAAAAGCATCATAAACGCACATTCTGGTGGGTCTGTTATTTACTGTAGGCTCGCAAACCACATGCCTTTATTTTGGGCAAGCGCCTGCATTCATTCATTCATTCAACCTTTATTTATTCTCGGAGGGTCATTGAGGGAAGCCCTCATTTTCAATGAAGCCCGAAATTACAGAAGCAAAGCAAAGCTCCACAAACAAGACAACATTCGAGGCCTTCTGTTGAAGAATTTTATATAAAGCCTGCGCTGACAGTAATCCTCCTGCCCTGATAGGCCTACCACAGCTGTAGATGGTGTGGAGTGTTCAAGTAATAACACAATCCAATGTGTGTCTCAATTGTCCCCATTGACCACCTCACACATTTCTCTAGATTTTGCAACGAACTTACATGACACAATGCCATAAAATATGCCAGTTTTAGGACACAGAATAATGTTTGTAATGATACCAGGTAGGCCAGGTATTGTCGAAGGTGCATGGTGAAGTGAAATTCTTACTTTGGAAAACAAACATTTGCCGATATCATCACGATCATCAGAATATTGCAACAGATTCTGTGTTCTGGACTGTAGGTAACTTGTTAAGCCAGTGGTTCTCAAACTTTTATTTCATTCCCCACTTTGATCAAGGGGCATGACTGATGATAGTGGAGATAGCGTGTTATCCCGGGCTTTTGCAAGTCAGCATCTTGACGGTAGTCTATTAAAAATATAAGTTTTTTGATGTCCCAAACGGAGAGCCATACTTTATTGTTTTTAACGATCTCTATGCTACTCACAAAAATGTAGGCATGGGGACATGATGAAGTAGGTTATCCAACTGTCGTGTGTTAAATTATTGTGATTACGAGCCAGTGGTTTTCAAACATTATGCGTGACTTCGGACATCTAACTAAATGCAACAGGCTCATATCGTCCTCGCATTACGCAAAATGAGGACCAGTGTTTTGTCAAATTGCAAATAGCTATTCGTTTTAACTATTTTTTTACAAAAAGCACTTCATACTATCTTAATCTTGGAATATGGGGAGGGAAGTGGCGTCGTCTGCAGTCAACCAAATATGAATGTCATTCTGCGGCATAAAGCAGATGTAATTGTTTATTGTACAGAAAAATAAAATGACATGTCAAACAGTCAATTGACTACATTGCAGTCAAGAAGTAGGCCAAATTAATTTCTGAAACCAAAGCGTGGGTCATAGTTGTCTAAGCCTCTATTAAGTAGCCTGTTAAAAAAAACGCCAGATAGTATTAAATCGGCAACAACATTGTTTTCTGCAGAAGCCTACCCAAGGCTACAGATTAATTCTGAACAGTTATTTCTCTACTGGCTCAATTATCACACCACTGTTTTTGATTTGCGTAGTTCGCGTTAACCCCAACACTGACAATAATGTAGACAGCAAATTTCGATTTTGATTTTCGTGTAGTCAAGCCTTAAGCCATACCCAAGTAGCCTAAATCGAGGTAATGTTTAATTATGCATGATTTATTTTGTTATTGAATTCGTAGGCTGGGATTACTCTCGGCAACAATTATGTAAGGGACGGCAGGCAGAGCGATGTACAGTGGCAGAGCCGGCGACAGTGGCTGAAAGTGGTACTAAAGCTTCACGCAGCTTCACGCCGCGTAATGCGCGAATGAAGTGGTCATTTGAATGCGATGCCCACTGTACAGAAAGATACTTTTTTACTCCCTGTCTCTCTCTCTCTCTCTCACACACACACACATTTCATCTCCTGTTGAATATTTGGAGCCGGTCTGAAAAGCGCTTGAGCCTGATTGGGAGGGTGGAATGAAATGTGTGTGTGTGTGTGTGTGTGTGTGTCTTATCATCTTTTAACCAGCAGCACGTTGGCCGCCCAATGCTCAGACAAAGGCCCTCGGCATCGGCCGCGACACCAGGAACAAGATTACCATGCCAACCCTCACTTCCCCCGCCACCTAATAAATTAGCGTCCACTACGCACCAACAGCTGACCCCCAGGGACTCAGGAGTGGCAAATCAGACCAGACACTACATCACAACACACATACACACACACACACAAACACACACGTGCGCACACACACGCG
>NC_063208.1:2578101-2583101 GCF_017589495.1 Alosa alosa
CTTGCGTTTCTTTAGGAATCCGCCGTCTTGGTTTGTATAGAAATGAATATTAAGTGACACATACACATAAGAGGTTGGACATACGTGACGGTTGGTAATATGTCACGTTCCTATAGCGATGGGGTGTGTGGGGTCTTTACTGGAATCCAGTGGAATCTACTGCACTGTACTGGCCAGACCCCCCACACACACACACACACACACACACACACACACACACTATAGAGGACCAGACTGCCCCCACACACACTATAGAGGACCAGACTGCCTTAAAGAAAGAATGTGAACAAGTTAATGTGCCCCCCTCTCAGACAGCCTAATGAGTGTCTGTCTCTCTCTGTGCCCCCTACCAGACAGCTTGTATGTGCAGTATGTGTGTGTGTGCACTGAAAAAAGTGATATTGTCATGTAGTAAATTTTTCCTAAATGAAACTGTATTTATATACTCAATTTGTTTGTGTTTTGCAAAAACTCATTTCAGATAAGTAATATCTGCAAGAAAAAAAGGGGGTTTGCTTCAGAGGCGGTGCTGCGCATGCGTTTATTTGGCTGCCAAAAGACGATTGTCCTCCATTTTTTAAACGGTTCCGTTGGCTTGAAGAGATCTGCACTTGAAACCTTCGGTTTTGACTTTTAACGGTAAGTGGTATATTATTAAACGTCATTTGACAGTCAGTTTACCATTAGAAATTTGGAGTGTCTTTAATTGCCTTATTTGACACGATAGAGCGGTCATTATTTCTTGGGAAAGGACCTCTGAAAACGAGAATGACCACTGTCAATGGCAACGGAGTTTGCGCTTGGAATTTCATTCAAAACTGAAAGCAGGCGGTTGATCAGCTGTGTTCTAAAGAATGTTTGATTCAAGTTCAGCGTGTGTTGTGAACTATTTGTTACTCAGCAAAAGCCACAACGAAACGGTAACAAATAAGTGTAAAGAGACATATCATGGAGTTTATGTTTTCGTTTTTGCAAGTATCCATTATAATGCTGGATATCGTATAGAACGATAATGGGATAAATAAGTCCCTTCAGGGCATTAACAAGACCCCTCGAGTCCCTTCAGGGCTGTCGGGACCCCCTTATTTTCCCCATAATGACCGGTTCGGGTTTTTATACATTATCCCTTTATCCTATACTCCAATATAAGGTTAACTTGGCTAACAAGTTCATCTTAAAGTTTACTTTTATTACCTCCTCGACGTAATTGATTGAATAACTTCAAAATGAATATAGACCTTAATGTTAGACAATTTAGGTTGTTGAAACTCAGTGGACCCATTAACGTTTGTACAATTAACATTAGCTGCTAACTGAATTGGAACAAAGATCTTGCCTGAAATAGAAATATGGTTCACATTAACGTTAGCTAGTTAGCTAACCGAACACGTTATGCAGCAGACCAAACCGTTTTCACCGACCCCTGTGGAGTCAACTGACGTTTCACTTTGCAAAGGTCACATTTGTTTGGAGACTCAGAATATAGGCTAAGGCACATGTAAAAAGGAAAGAAATTGGACGTGAGTGATTAGGTCAGGTCATAACTCGGACATTGTTGGGCAAAAGCCACATTTACGCTAGGTCTAGAAACGTGTTGATTTATTCTGTCAGTAATGGAGCACCACTATTTTCTCAATGTCATTGCCAGCGCTGAATATGTGTGGTGATGGTGGCATTTCTCAAACTCAAGTTAACAGCAGTGCAAGGTCTGGACAGGCTGATGCTACGCACCTGTTAAGCAGGTGTTGGTTGAACATTTGATTTGTTCCATGGTGTTGAAATTCGAAATGTGTTCCCTCCAAGGGGACAGTCAGACCATCAAGCAGGGCTGTGTAGCTATTGTTGGTAGATCGTAAGATAATGTGTCAAATTTTTAATTAAATTAGGTGTCAATCGTTTGATTAACTAGTACCATTTGTGTATGTATTAAATAAGTGTATTTCATAAATGTATACTTTATATTTATATGATAAATGTGTTTCTATCCTCTTTAGTGACAGGTATTGAGGAATGTCCTGTGAGGCTTGGGCATTCAGGCAAGCTACAGGTCAAAGATGCGTAACCTTGGATGTCCAGATGCTGTTTTCCAGAAGAAGAAGAAGGTCATAAGTTCCAGAAGATGGTTTAAAGGACATGAAATGGCCAAACATTTGAGGATTTTGCAAGGTGTAAGTTTGTATTATTATTATTATTACTATTATTATTATTATTACTACTATTATTATTACTATTATTGTGTTTACTTCTCTTACATATTACATACAATGATCGCTTTGGATCTGTTTCTGCTATATGCAACTGTCATCACTTATAGTCACCCTACTCACACACTGCTCTTCTGTCCCTTATTACAACATAGCGACAGATAGAGGCATTATAATTTTGTGTCTAACTATAACTGGAATCCTCAGGATTGATACGACTACATGAGTCGTCATACATTCACCCACTCACTCATTTTCCCGTTGCTCACATTGTTCCTTACAGGGGAAAGAAATGCTTGCCAAATGCCTGTTATCTGTTGTAAAGCACTCTGAACTGAATCTTCTGTATTAAAAGTGCTTTATAAATAGAGGTTATTATTATTTAGAATATTGATTGTATTTTCACAAAATAATTAATATCCCTGTATCTAACAGACAGAGACTGTACATCTGAGGAGGGAGGCAGCCATCAAGACCCTATGCCTTTATTTTGGTGAAGATGATGATTCTCTCATACATGTACATGGTAAGTAACACTAACCAAGTGCATGATGAAATTGCAATAAAGGGTGTTAACTCATCAATGGTCACATTTATTTGTATGCCAATTTTTAAGCCAAAAACCTTTAAACCAGCTCCCAGCTTGTACCTTTTCTCAAGCGTCAACCTAAAGCAGCTTTTTAAATTTTGTACAGGATATCCATGGCAAGGAGGTGTCAAGAAAAACCACCCCTTGGAACATGGGACATCCCGGCATCGTTATGGATGGAGGTATCATTTTGGAGGAACCTTGGTCTGTTGCACAAGGCTGTGCAGTGAAGCCAAGCGTTCTAATGAGGGAGACACAGCACTCAAAAATCCTCCATTAAAAATGCATGGGGTTAGTTTATGTAGCGCCGTTGTATACACATATCTCACCCCTTTTTCGCAAAAAATTAGACATGTGAATACATTGAGCCAATCATGTGGTGTGATGTGAATACATTGAGCCAATCATATGGTGTGTTGTGTTGTGAACTCGGCGCTGGAGTAAGGTTGGTGTCGTGAAGCCTTGCGCACACGCATTTCTGCCAAATCGGATGCCCGATGAGTGCCCAAAAAGCGTTGCAATATGGCCGCCAAGTGGAGGGACTTGCCTAAAAGGACTTTGGTGAAGCTAGGGGTCATATACACGTTGAATCAATGTTGAGCTCTTCGATACTATTACGAATTCATGCAAAAAGTTGTCATTCAGATGGATGGTGATAAGCTCCTACCCAAGGTTCGTAATCTTAACCCTTTACCCGCCAAAGTCGTAAAATTGCGACAAACAACGTCACTGATTAAAACAGACGATAGACGCGAGTACAGTGTAAAATCTCATTTGTACTCTTGACCACTAGTTGGCAGACACCCAGAGCTTCGATTCAAGCTCAACCTTTTTTTTCAAAGTTTTCAGGAAGCATGTGAAAAACACGCGAGAAACACACGAAGAAGACGTGCATTTCCTCCATAACGCCGGCGATACAGGCCATAGTTTTGCACAAATTGAAGCAGAAATACACCAAATGTTGAAAAAAAAATTCGCGGTGATGAAGTCCTGGGTCTTTTATTCATCTATTCTTATTCTAAAGATAAAATCTGAATTTTGGAGGGATATGATCGATGCGCTATTGGCAGTGATAGTCACGGAGCGTCTGTGAGTGGAGGTCGTCATTTGGCGTCTTTCGACAGTGTTCACTAAGCATACAATGCTTATTTCGACTCTGCCCAACATAGCTGTAGGTGCCAGTGGTAATAGTGATGATAATTGTCGTAATGGACGTGGTATTACACGCGATTACACACGAGAAAACACATAAGAAGACGTGCATTTCCTCCATAACACGGAAGCAATGCAGGCCATAGTTTTGCACAAATTGAGCAGAAATACACCAAATGTTGAAGAAAAAGTTAACATGTGATGAAGTCTTGGGTCTGTTATTTACCTAGTCTGATTCTGAAGGAGAATATCTGCCTTTTGGAGAATATGGCCGTCGTCTAGTCACGCTCGTCTGTGAATGGAGGTCGTCATTTGCGTCTTTTCCGACAGTGTTCACTAAGCATACCACGCTTATGTCGACCCTCTGCCCAACGTAGCTGAAGGTGCCAGTGGTAAAGGTGATGATGGTGTCGTAATGGGCGTAAAGACAGCAGGGGTAGTAAAAAATAGGGCTCTGAAGAACTACAAAGTCACCCCATAGGAACTGATTTGACCAGGCTACTTTATTGTATAGTAGAATAAGGTTTGTGGTAATAGTAATAGTTTACTATTGTTGGTTTTACATGTGACTGCTTTCCTGTTCAGGTGTTATGTGGGTGAAATGACAAAAAAAGTAAGCAAAACTGCTCAAATATATGTTCAACATCCAGTATTTACTGAAATGTGCATAATTCAGGGTGGTTGTCATTCAGTGACGTCATAAATATGCAAATTAGATGTGTAAATTTACCCCCTTCATAAACTTTTGTTCATACTCAATGATTTTCACATTTACAGTAGGACTTTATCTCTGACCACTTTCAAGCCATGGCCTTTTGAAATTTTGATGTAAAAAATCGAATGATGTTTTTTTTTTAAACCTACATGCCTAAAGGGTTAAGAACCAAGTCATTAGATGGGCAAGCCTCTTCTTTCTCTTCCCTGCTCTCTCTCTCTCTCTCTCTCTCTCTCTCTCTCTCTGTCTTTTCTATCGTTAAAATTCCTCTCTCTCGGCACACTTTTACACACACACACACACACACACACACAATATCTTGCTGTATGGTGTTTGGCTC
>NC_063208.1:2590601-2600601 GCF_017589495.1 Alosa alosa
CGGGTCAGAAAAACAGGAAACACTTACTGTACGTACCAAACACCAGTGCAGGACCACTTCAATACCACACACACACACACACACTAGTACAGGACCACTTCAATACCACACACACACACACACACACTAGTACAGGACCACTTCAATACCCACACACACACACACACACACACTAGTACAGGACCACTTCAATACCACACACACACACACCAGTTCAAGAAACACTTCAATACCACACACACACCAGTTCAACAAACACTTCAGTTCCAAACAACCAGACTCATCAACAGTGTTGGCATTCCACAAATAACAGAGTTGCCTGAGAGTTAGTTGACGGTGTGTGTTGGGCCGTCTTTTCGTTGCTGAATTAGGTCATCTTCGCCTGTAATTTCTAATTAAATTTCCCAATCTGCACCTCATTTCAAAGGTAGCACGGTGTGCCTGCGTGTGTGTGTGTGTGTGTGTGTGTGTGTGTCTAAGTGTGTGTGTGTGTGTGTGTGTGTGTGAGTGTGTGTGTGTGTGTGTGTGCCTGCGTGTGTGTGTGTGAGTGAGTGAGTGAGTGAGTGAGTGTGTGTGTGTGTGTGTGTGTGTGTCCGTCCCTGCCGCGGAGTGGTAATGGAGTTGGAGATTGCCGACAGAGGAGTTGGGAGCGACTGACTGAAAACAACAACTCAAATAATGGCCCCATTTGTTCTGTGTCCATTAGAGAGAGAGTGTGTGTGTGTGTGTGTGCAGCCTGACTGCTGTTTTTATTAATTCCTCAAGTTCGTTTCCAGCATCTTCCTAATTAATTTGATTTTGTTTTTTTAGTTTTTTTTTTTTCCGGCGACTGAAGCCTGGGGAACTTAATGATCGTCCAGGCGCCAGGTTGGCGGTAGGGCGCTGATGGGCCGGGGCGCATGGGGAAATTTCCGGGCGTGGGCGAGACGCCTGGTGGCGCGGAGTCGAGGACGCTGCCCCCGGGCGTCGCCACGGAGATGTCATTTATTAGAGTTCCAACGAACAAACTGTAGCGATAATGATAACCATCAGAAAGGGCTGTTTTGCATATTCATTATTTATATGTGTGTGTGTGTGTGTGTGTGTGTGGTGATAAGTGTCCTCTGCAGCATGCGGAATGTTTGTTTGGAAACCGAGATGTTTTGTGAGTAACAGGAAGCAGGAGAGAAACTAAATTTAGTGGCACCTTTTTGAAGAGCATGTTTTTGTCATTTCAAACACCACTGTAGTTGTCTGGACAGTGTCACTGGCTGGGATCGGTGTGTGTGCGTTTTTGTTTTGTGTTTTTGTCATCTGTGTCTGTGTGTGTGTGTGTGTGTGTGTGTGTGTGTGTGTGAGTGATTCCTGTTGGCCTAAACTCGGTGTGATGTGTGACGAACTGGAGATGCAGAAAGACTAAACTTGGGCTGGAAAAAGGCACTGTGTGTGTGTGTCGGCAGTCGCATGTGCACTGCAGCTTGAGCTGGATGAGGCACTGGGTGCCTGTAGGGTTGGCCAGAGTGAATCAGACTAGTTACAGACTAGTTACAGACACCAAGATACAGACAGACCACACATGACAAAGACAAAGAGAGAGAGAGAGAGAGAGAGAGAGAGAGAGAGAGAGAGAGAGGGAGAGGAGAAGAGAGAGAGAGAGAGAGAGGGAGGGAGAGAGAGAGAGGGAGAGAGAGAGGGATCAGAGAGAGGGAGGGAGAAAAGAGGAACAAGAAATAGAGAACAGAGCGACAGACAGGCAGACAGACAGACAGGTGAAGGTCAGAGAGACAGGTGACCAGGGACACAGTGAGAGAGACAGATAAAAGGAGAGAAAGAGACATGTCTGAGGGAGAAAGAGTGTGAGAGTGTGTTAGAGAATGGGTGTGTATGTGTGGTGGAGTGTGTGTGAGAGAGTGTGTGTATGTGTGAATGTGCTAGAGAGTGAGTGTGTGAGAGTATGTGTGTGTGGGTGTGTGTGTATGTGTTAGGGTGTGTGAGAGAGAGAGAGAGAGAGAGAGAGAGGGTGTGTGTGTGTGAGAGAGAGAGAGAGAGAGAGAGAGAGAGAAAGTGTGTGTGTGTGTCGGTTTGTGTGTGTCTGGCTGGCTGAGATGTATTTGCACTTTAATAAGGCGCTCCTGCATGGGTCCCTCAGAGACATTTGCAAGTTAATAAGGATATAAGGACAGAACCACAGAGTCTTTTCAGCGCCACACTTATTCTTGTTTCCTCCACCCTCTTCCTCCTTCACTTTCCTCATCGATCTCCCCTCTTCCCATCTCCTAGGAGGAGAGGAGAGGAGAGGAAAGGAGGGGAAATGAAAGGAGAGGAGAGATGGGAAGAGAGGAGAGTGACGAGAGGAGAGTAGAGTAGAGGAAATGAGGGGAGAGGAGAGGAGAGGAGATGAGAGGAGAGGCAAGGAGAGGCGATAAAGGGGAAAGGGAGAGAGGAGAGGAGAGGAGAGGAGGGTAAAATGAAAGGAGAGGAGGGGAGAGGAGAGATGGGAAGAGAGGAGAGTGACGAGAGGAGAGTAGAGTAGAGGAAATGAGGGGAGAGGAGAGGAGAGGAAAGGAGAGGAGAGGAAATGAGGGGAGAGGAGATGAGAGGAGAGGAAAGGAGAGGAGAGGAGATGAGAGGAGAGGAGAGGAGAGTGAGGAGAGGAAGAGTGGGCGGATTGCTCCTGCTCATAACTCGCTTGGCTTGTTTTATTTGATGCGACATCCGGCCAATCTTCCCGTCCCGGCCACCAATTTCACTTATATTTATTTTCCAGCGTTTTATTCCTCCGCCGGAGAAAATATCTGTCCACTTAATCAACACTGGGCTTTCTCATGGGCTCCCCTGTCGGCTTGGTTTTCCAAGGCCTTTATTTTCTTTAAATGGATCCGTTTAGGGAGGGGTTGAGCCGTGCTGGCACACACATCTAATTCCTCCGGCGGGGGCAGTGGGAGTGGATGGAGTGAAGCGTCTCGGTGAGGCTCGACTCGGCACGGTGCGGCCTGGCGTCCGAATCAGCTTGGCACGAGTGTCCATCACACCAGCGGATGTTTTTCAGGCCGCTCCGCTTCAGTTCAGAGGCATCAGAGTGGAGCCGCTGTGATTCCTGGCTCTGTGTGTGTGTGTGTGTGTGTGTGTGTGTGTGTGTGTGAGTGATTCCTGTTGGCCTAAACTCGGTGTGATGTGTGACGAACTGGAGATGCAGAAAGACTGCGGCTTGGGTTGGAAAAGGTACTGTGTGTGTGTGTGTGCGTGTGCGCATGTGCACTGCAGCTTGAGCTGGATGAGGCACTGGGTGCCTGTAGGGTTGGCCAGAGTGAATCAGACTAGTTTACAGGATTAGAGCATCTTCAGAGAGTGAGAGAGAGAGAGTGTGTGTGTGTGTGTTTTTGTGTGTGTGTGTTACCTCTGGTTTAGAGTAATAGTGCATCATCAGTGTGTGTGTGTATGTGTGTGTGTGTGTATGTGTGTGTTACCTCTGGTGTAGAGTAATAGTGCATCTTTAGATGAAGGTGATTCACAAACTCATTCCAACACAGAAGGCTGGGCTTGGGGACACTCCTCTGCTGACCAGACATTTTACTGACCCTGATGTCTCTGAGTCATTTTACTGACCCTGATGTCTCTGAGACATTTTACTGACCCTCCGAGACAGATATCAGTACGATTAAACACAGTCTGCAGTCTGCTCCACTGTAACACCTCAACACGGTCTAACAACTCAACACAGTCTAACAACTAAACACAGTCTAACATCTCAACACAGTCTATCAACTCAACACAGTCTAACAACTCAACACAGTCTAACAACTCAACACTCAACAGTCTAACAGCTCAACACAGTCTAATGCAGTCTAACAACTCAACACAGTCTATCAACTCATCACAGTCTATCAACTCAACACAGTCTAATGCAACTTAACAACTCAACACCATTTGTGGTTTCTCAGGATAACAGAGACAGTCCACCTGGGTCATGACATCATCCATGTGAGACGCAACCTTTTTTGAAAATCCGGACTGTTTGAAGTGGTAGAGACATGACAAAGCTAGCGTGGCTGATTCATAGGGCCTCGCCGACACCCCATCAGTGAGGAGGTGGAAGAGGAGGTGAAGAGGAGGTGGAAGAGGAGGTGGAAGAGGAGCACAATCCGGAACATTCTTTAGCCGAGAAGAAGAGCACAATCCGGAACATTCTTTAGCTGGGCTGACGTGACGTGACGTGTCATCATCTCCGAGCTCTGTTTGCAGTCTGTCCATCTGTGTTTGCCAAGCCTGCTTCTGTTTCCGCTCTGCCTGCTGTCCAGTCAGAACACAATCAAAAATCATACCAGTGAGCACATTTCTGTGTGGCTATCTGAGCGTCTGATCTGCCTCTCAAACCTGCTCCGCGCGCTAGCCGTGTTTGTGTTTATTGTTCCGATGCAGAGCGCGCTATCTAATGTTGACCTGGAGTATCTACTTCGAACAGGTGGCCGGGTTTTGTTTGGAGAGCATTATCTCAAGACTGTGGGACATTCTTGCGGCTCAAGGCTGCCGGCTCACCAGCATGACTGAGTGTGATACTCACACACACACACACACACACTCGGATCATCTTAGACTTACGATGACTCATATCCAGATCTCGCAGGAATCTGCGTGATGTATGGAATGTCTGAAGTATAGAATATATGATGCATGGAATGTGACGTATGGAATGTGTGAAGTATGGAATGTGAGATGTATGGAATGTCTATGACAGACCTGTGCCAAATGAGTCAGAATCAAGTCACGTGCATCAGGTCTCACATAAACTAAAATACATAAATTATTTAAAAATAACATAAATAATAATTATAAGCTTTATTTGTATAGCATCTTTCATCCTCAGAATGCAGCTCAAAGTGCTTTACATTTGGACTACTTAACACAATAAAGCAAAAAATAATAATAACAATAATACATTTTGAGGCTAATGCAGCATGTTAGTATATATAGTTAGTAGTGGTATATATATATATAAATATAGATAGGCTTTATATATATATATATATATATATATATATATATATATATAGATATAGATATAGATATAGATATATAGATATAGATATATATAGGCTTTACTAACAAATGCTTAGGTTGAATCCTCCTCCTCCCCAGGCCCCCGTGCTGAAACCACACACACACAGATGTGTGGAGGACAGGCGCTGCGTCCCTTGTGCTGGAGAGTTAATGGGCAGAACTCAGCTCTGGTTTCACATCTGATTACACTGATCATCAATAATAGCAGCAGCAGCTGAGTGATAGCCTCCCCTTACACACACACACATGCACACACACACACACACACATGCACACACCACACACACACACACGCATGCATGCACACATACACACACACACACACACACACACATACACACACTGACACTGTACAGCTCTCTTGGAGGATTTTAGGGGCAAGAAGACCCATGTCCTGTTCACTCAGGCAATCAGCTGCATCTCTCCCTCTTTCTTTCTCTTCCCTCTCCTCTCTCTCAGCTATTTCTGCTCTTCCCTTTCTCTCTTCTCCCTTCTTTCCTCTTCCTTTCTCTTTCATTTCTCTCTTCCCTATTTTCTTCCCTTTCTTTTCTCCCTCTCTCTCTCTCTCTCTTTCCCCTCTCTCTATTTCCTCTTCCTTTCTTTTCTCTTTCTCCTCTCTCTCTCTCCCTCTCTCTCCCTCTCTCTATTTCCCCACCTTCCCTTTCTCCCTCTCTCCCTCTCTCTCTCTCCAGATTCACTCTCTCCCTCCCTCCCTCTCCTCTCTTTCTCTCCCCTCTCTCCCTCTGTCTTGGGCTTGAGCTCCATGCATCATAGCTCTGTGATTGACAGTGAATCAGGTTATAAGATGTGTAGATATTACATTTACTGATGTGTGGTAAACACACTCACACACACACACACACACACACACACACACACACACACACACACACACACATACACACACACACACATACACACACACACACACACACACGGGTGTACAGAGGGCCCTCTCGGGTGCCTGTCTCTGGTGAACTCTAATAGCTGGTGATGACGGATGGCCATCATTTAGGGGAGGCTCAGAATGCACACACACACACACACAAACTCACAGACACACACACACAATACACACACATACACACAGACACACACACAACACACACACACACACACACACACACACACACACACAGTAGTCATTTAGGGGAGGCTCAGCATGCAGGGCGCGTGGCCCAGCTGTCAGACAACTAAACGCATTACTGGGGTAATTAATCTGAGCATAGAGAGAGGAGCACACACACACACACACACTGACACTAATACCACATACACACATTGACACCACACACACATACACACACATTGACACCACACACACACACACACACACACACTGACACTAATACCACATACACACATTGACACCACACACACACACACTGACACCACACACACACTGACACCAATACCACATACACACATTGACACCACACACACACACACTGACACCACACACACACACTGACACCACACACACACACACACACACACACACACACACACACACGCTGACACCTCTCACACACACACACACAGACAGACAGACACACACACACACACACACACACACACACACACACACACACACACACACACACACACACACAGGACATTGATACCACCTCCTCTGCTGTTGTGGTCACACACACACACGCACATCCATGGCAGACCTTGATACAACCACACACAATCATGGTGAGGTGGAACTTCAACAGAACTGCTGCAGCCACAGACACACACACACACATACAAAGAAAGAGGAGAGAGAGAGAGAGAGAGAGAGAGAGAGAGAGAGAGAGATCTCTAACGATGACTGACAGCACTACAGATGAATTTCAATTTTGACATAAAAAGAATATTGGATTATTTCAAGGGCGCACAGGCAATTGAAGTAGTAATAAACATGCAGAGTAGAGCCGAGCACATGAATATATGCAGCGCATAGCGTAACGCAGGATTTGTTCCATCCTTGTTTAGGGGAGGCCACACATTCATCTCATTGCTGATTATTTACAGAAGGCAACCAGCCGTCTTTCTCTCTCTCTCTCTTTCTCTCACACTCACACACACACACACACACACACACACACACACTGCAGACCACCTTCTGTGGGACACCAGTTATCCTTTCACAAACTCTATCTGCATGTCGATGTAAGTATCATGTATACTTTTACATTTTTTTGTAGAGACAGCTCCCAAAATTGAGCCGTGTAGAACTCCACATTTCCTGGGCTCTCACGTAACGATACAATGCAGCATATCCCCTTTAATGCAGCACATCCCCTTTAATGCAGCAATGAGTAATGATGCACGTTACTTTTACCCCAACATTCCGGGAAACCAGCTAAACTGATGAAGACAGCGCTGCAACGTTGGAGGACATTACACATTGGTCGTAGTGTTATCCGATTGCATCGAAGTCCGAAATAATTCAGAGTAAACAAGGTCTAGTGTTATCCAATTGCGTGCAGTGAGATTTTTAAATGCATGCTTGTTGCTGCCCCTTGAGTTGGGCCATTACATTGTTCATGGCCAGACCCTTAATCTTTCTAGATTACCAGGGTCTGGATTTTACAGGCTACTTAAATGCAGCATATCCCCTTTAATGCAGCATATCCCCTTTAAGGCAGCATTCACACAGACACACTCTTTTCATCTCTAGACACTACATTTCAATCTAGACCTTACAAAGTGTGCCGCATTTATGACCGAGGTGAAAGCGGAAAACAAGTTAGTAGTTAATAAATAGTTGAACTTTTGAGGTAACATTTTTGTCCCAAAAATGGGTCATTATTTAGTTGCCTGACTAAGCTACGTTAAGGAGCTTGACTGAGCTAAGTTAGGGAGCTTGCTATTCAGTTATGGTATAATGGTATAATGTATATCAACAAAATGTACACTATCAATGTTTTGTATTTTCTTTTTTTCACACCTTTCATATTTTGTAATTATTGCTGTGGAGGTGAAAAGTGCGTCTATGCCAAAGTCAGCACCCCCTTCACTCCCCATCCAGCGAACACTGGATCCAGTTAACACATCCAGTTAACACTCTAACACTGGATCCAGTTAACACATCCAGTTAACACTCTAACACTGGATCCAGTTAACACATCCAGTTAACACTCTAACTCTAACACTGGATCCAGTTAACACATAAGTTTAACACTGGATCCAGTTAACACATCCAGTTAACACTCTAACTCTAACACTGGATCCAGTTAACACATCCAGTTAACACTCTAACTCTAACACTGGATCCCGTTAACACATAAGTTTAACACTCTAACGCTGGATCCAGTTAACACATCCAGTTAACACTCTAACGCTGGATCCAGTTAACACATCCAGATAACACTCTAACACTGGATCCAGTTAAGACTCTAATACTGGATCCAGTTAAGACTCTAACACTGGATCCAGTTAACACATCCAGTTAACACTCTAACACTGGATCCAGTTAGCACTCTAACACTGAGGGGCAGCTGTGGCCTACTGGTTAGTACTCTGGACTTGTAACCGGAGGGTTGCCGGTTCGAGCCCCGACCAGTGGGCCACGGCTGAAGTGCCCTTGAGCAAGGCACCTAACCCCTCACTGCTTCCTCGAGCTGCTGTTGTAGCAGGCAGCTCACTGCGCCGAGATTAGTGTGTGCTTCACCTCACTGTGTGCTGTGTGTGTTTCACTAATTCACGGATTGGGTTAAATGCAGACCAAATTTCCCTCACGGGATCAAAAGAGTATATATACTATACTATATAACACTGCGTCCAGTTAACACTCTAACACTGGATCCAGTTAACATTCTAACACTGGATGCAGTTAACACTCTAACACTAGAAGTCCTTAGCAATCCTCCTTCTGGCTCTGGGGCTGAGGTCTCTTACTGTACATGCCACCATGAGGAGGTTAAGGGCTAAGTATGATGGCAACTCTCTCTCTCACACATACACACACACACACAGACAGACATAGCACCAGCAGGGAGGGTAGGGGTAAGTATGATGGCAGCTCTTTCTCTCTCTCACACACACACACACAGACACACACCAGAGTTTCCGCTAGAAAAAAATGGTGCCGGTCAAAGTGACCGGCAGAGGTTTCGTTTTCCGGACATTTTGATGATATGCCGGTCAAATATCATTTTATCGCTTCTTAATTAGTTAAATTGAGGAAAACTGGAGACAGGCTATGTAGCTTAAAGAATGACATAATCAAGCTGTATAGAATGGAACATGTTCATTAGCCTAACTTACGTAAACATGCCTAACAAGATCTAGCCAGTATCTTTTCATGGACAGCAAGAGTCCGCCTTCGCTCGTTGTTTTAAAAAGGCTACGTTGTTTGTTGCTGCTACCCACGCTATTCCAGTGGTGACTGTTTAATCTTACACAGATGTGCACACACAAGAATGAGCGCTCCACACCACTACCCCCTAATGCTATGCCTCTTTATTTGATACCAATAAATTAAGAAATGTTTCCTATTCTGGGAAATTTTTAGTTTCTTTTTTTCGGCCGCTTCAATGATACCATTAATTGTGCCAGAAATTATTCATGGACCAGTAATCTCCTCGCCGAGGAGGCCCTAACCCCTGCAGATCATAGACAGAGAACGCATAGGCCTACTGTATGCTTTGGGTAAAGAACACTTTGCATGTCCAGTGTAGGCTATGGAGAATGACAGTGTCTTGGAGGGGCCGCATACCCTGCAACTCCACTTCCAATGTCACTGATTCCGACAGATACGCCCGACACTTCTGCTTTTAATCTGGTGGTGGTGGAGTTGACCGGACATCTGAAGCTTCAGACGTTACCAATTTATCATCATTCATTGCGTCTGGCCTCTGAAAAAACTTTTGGCCTGGGCCTGGCCATGTTTGAACGGCCTCACTCATTTGTTCGTTGTTTAACATGGACGTTTTAAGCGTGCACTTCCTATTTGAACTGCAGCATTGGC
>NC_063208.1:2608101-2640601 GCF_017589495.1 Alosa alosa
GGGATTTGGGCTCTTTAATACGAGTCTGATGAGAGCTCTGCCTCCACCTGCCAACGCAGCCCAATATTAATATGGCGCTCTCTTGCTCTCTTGCTCTCATCCCTGGTGTCTCTCACGAGGGCAGAACAAGTTAATCACAGCTGAGGGCAGGTTATGAGCAGAGAAGGTCAGGGATTATCCCGGAGATTACCAGAAGGTCATGGCGGGGGAGGAACAATACGCCAGCAGGTAAGAATAACTCCCCATACGGCAACAAGTAAGAATAACTCACGTACCCCAACAAGTAAGAATAACTCCCAAACGCCAACAGGTAAGAATAACTCCCCCTACGGCAACAGGTAAAAATAACTCTCCATACAGTACGCCATCAGGTAAGAGTAACTCCCCATACAGTACACAATCAGGTAAGAGTAACTCCCCGTACCCCAACAGGTAAGAGTTACTCCCCGTACCCCAACAGGTAAGAGTTACTCTCCATACCCCAACAGGTAAGAGTTACTCTCCATACCCCAACAGGTAAGAGTTACTTTCCATACCCCACCAGGTAAGAGTAACTCCCCGTACGCTAACTCCCGTACCCCAGCAAGTAAGAATAACTCCCCATTTTATAACTCCATGATGTGAACTAACGCTGATTTCACCCTAATTTGACCATGATCTGAACTAACGCTGATTTGACCATGATATGACCTAACGCTGATTTCACCCTAATTTGACCATGATCTGAACTAATGCTGATTTGACCATGATGTGAACTAACGCTGATTGACCATGATGTGAATTAAAGCTGATTTCACCCTAATTTGACCATGATCTGAACTAACGCTGATTTCATGCTAATTTGTCGCTGATTTGGTTCTGATGGGGCCCTGATTCTGCCTTGAGGCAACTGGCATGAGCCTCTTGGTGGACTGATTTTACTCCACCTGTCTTTTCTGGTTGATTGAACTCTGCTCTACTCTGCTTTTAGCTCATAATATGCAGTCTGCTGTTGTCCTCTATACTGGTCATGTATTGTGTAGTCTGCTGTAGTCCTCCATACTGGTCATGTGTAGTCTGCTGTAGTCCTCCATACTGGACATGTGTAATCTGATGTAGTCCTCCATACTGGTCATGTGTAGCTGTTGTTGTGTCTTGTCTTGTCCAGTCTACTGTGGTTGTGTGTAGTCTCCAGTAGTAGTCTCTAGTCTACTGTGGTTGTGTATAGTCTCCAGTAGTTGTGTCCAGTCCAGCTGTAGTCTGCTGTGGGTATGTGCAGTCTAGCTGTAGTTGTCTGTGAAGTCTGGTCATTTAATTTGCTGATTCTGCCTCTGGGGATATTTCTCATTTCCTCCAAGAGGTCAAATTTGTTTCTGAACTTAAACAGGAAACACATTTCTGTCAGCTCCACTGCCATGGCTGAGAGGCATTTTTGATGGTTTGCCTTTGCGTTTCTGGCATTGGCATTACACACAAACAGACACACACACAAACACACACTAATCAGTTTCTCTCAGATTTGGGATTTGGGGCGTTTCTGAACGACGGCAGACTCAGAGCCAGAGGTGTATGCTGGGTAAGTGTTTTAACACCTCATCATTCGTCCATACGAACGTTTCACTTCTGTTAGTCTGCACTTTATCTTAACCAGGGGTCTCAAACTCAAATGAGCTGGGGGCCAATTCTGCCAACGTCATCTGATTGGAGGGCCGGCTATTTCTGAAAATGCAATGTTCTTTTTTTCCAAATACCACACAAAACTGCAAACAGAAAGTGCAAGTGTTTTTATCTAGTTTACATCTAGACACCTGTGCTAGCAACCTTAGCTTATAAATAAAATAATGATATGAATATTAATACAAATTATAAAACAAATGAAAAGCATAAAAACAGGTATGTGTGTGTTTCACACCAAATAAAAATATTTTCCTCTCATAACTTTTTTAAACCTGGCAAACTATAGGCGTTAATAGGATTAATAGGGGTTAACAGGGTTAAGAAAGCAACACCCTTGGATTTTTATATCAAATGGCTTGAAAGTGGTCAGAGATAAAGTCCTACTGTAAATGTAAAAATCTTTGAGTAAAACAAAAGTTTATGAAGGGGGTAAATTTACCCATCTAATTTGCCACTGGATGGCAAGCACCTCAAATGATGCACCTTTCAGTAAATACTGGATGAACATATTTGAGCAGGTTTACTTTCCTTTTTTCATATTACCCACATAACAAATTAACAGGAAAACATCTAAGATGTATACCAACACCTAAGATGTATATGGTTTCTAAACCACAAGACCTACAATAAAGTATTCTGGTCAAATCAGTTCCTATCGCGGGTAATCTGAGTACCCCAGGAGTTTGCATCATATTGATGACTTTGTAGTTCTTCAGAGCCCTTCATTAGCCCTGCTGTCTGTACCACGTCCATTATGGACACTATCATCACGATTACCACTGCAACCTCCAAGCTATGTTGGGCCGAGGGTCGAAATAAGCATGGTATGCTTAGTGGACACCGTCGTATACACGCAGACGCACCTCCATTCAATAGACGATCGATCATAATCTCCAAAAGGATATTCTCCTTCAGATTTAGAATAGGTGAATTAACATAGCCTACCTAAGACTTCATCACACGTAAAAGTTTTTCAACATTTGGTGTAGGCCTATTTCTGCTTAATTTCTGCTTCAATTTATGCAACACTATGGCCTGCATCGCTTCCGTGTCATTACAAATGCACGTCTTTGTGTTTCTCGCGTGTAATACAAGTATTTCCTGAAAACTTTGCACAGCGATTTTGGGTTTGAATGAAGCTCTGGATGTCTAGCACATAGTGGAGCAGAGTACAAATGAGATTTGTCACCGTACTTGGAACTATCGTCTATTTTAATCAGTATCGTTGTTTGTCGCAATTAAAAAGTCTCAAGGGCCGGATTACATTATTATTTTGACATACGTCACGGGCCGGGTGTTTGAGACCCCTGATCTAAACACACACACACACACACACACACACACACAGATACTACACACTTTGTCTAAACACACACACACACACATTACACACAGATACTACACACTTTATCTAAACACACACACACACACACACACATTACACACAGATACTACACACTTTATCTAAACACACACACACATAGATACTACACACTTTATCTAAACACACACACACACACAGATACTACGCACTTTATCTAAACACACACACATACACACAGATACTATGCACTTTATCTAAACACACACACATTACACACAGATACTAAGCACTTTATCTAAACACACACACACACACACATTACACACAGATACTACGCACTTTATCTAAATAAGCGCATGTTTCCAGCCCACAGGCTGAACAGAGCTGAGCTGACAACTGGATGTGTGTAAACTGGGCTGTGTGTGTGTGTGTGTAAATTGTGCTAAAGTGCTTTTACATCAGAGTTATTTTAAAATACCGACTCAAAAGGCTAACTGGTGGACACAGGCCGGTTGCCATGGCAGCAATAACCATGGGGACCACTTGAGCGGCGTGCCAAAACCTTGAGGAGGGGGTGGAGCCTGTGTCTCAGTGTGTGTCCTCTTTACACACACACACACACACACACACCTGCAGAAGGCTTCGTAATTATGTTCAGTTCATCATGTATCACAGGGCTGTCACAGAACACACACACACACACACATGCACATGGATACACACAGAAACACATTCTCATACACATGTGTGGACAAACACACACACACACACACACACTCATATACTGTACATACACAAACACATATACATACATGGATACACAGACACACACACACTCATGGACACACATACATTTTTCTCACACACACACCACTTGAGAGCACAGCAGAGGGCTTGTGTAGACCCCCCACACACACACATACACATAGTCTCACTTTTACACCAACTCACTTAAACACATGCTTAGTGTCACTCTCACACACATTAGCACTTAGTCATCACTCACTTTTACATAGTGTGAAACTGTGAATCTATTAATGCTAACACACACACACACACACACTTTGTGATGTAGCTAGCGTTCAGTCCACAGGGTGTATGTGTGTGTGGGGGGGTCCGCTGCTCAGAACAGATGAGGCCAACTGTGGTTACCAGGTTACTAACCCATTAGCCTGACACTGAAGCCCTGCTGAGAACAGGAGGAGGAGGAGAGGAGGAGGGATGGAGGAGAGAGAGAAGGAGAGCAGGAAAGAGATAGGGAGAGAGGATGATGGATGGGAAGAGAGGAAAGATGGGGTGAAAGAGGGAGCAATGGAGATAGAGTGAGAGAGAGATATGGAGAGAATGGGTAAGAAGAGAGAGAGGAGAGGAGGAAAGAGAGAGGGAGAGAATGGGTGAGAAGAGAGGGAGGGGATGGAGGGATAGAAGGATGAATGGGAAAATGAAGCCAGTCAGCCTGTGGCCTTCCATCTGTAGGAATCTTCATTTGTTCTGTTTCTGAGGATGTGTCTGATAACCAGCCGATTTCACACATACTCACACAGACACAGGAGAGGTGTCACACGCTCCTTGTGCTCTAGATAGGGGATTCAGCACGTGCTATAGGATTAGCACAGTGCTCTAGATATTAGCACACTGCTACAGGTATTAGCACAGTGCTATAGGTAGGGGATTCAGCACGTGCTACAGGTATTAGCACAGTGCTATAGGTATTAGCACAGTGCTCTAGGTAGGGGATTCAGCACCATGCTACAGGTATTAGCACCAAGCTATAGGTATTAGCACAGTGCTATAGGTATTAGCACAGTGCTCTAGGTAGGGGATTCAGCACCATGCTACAGGTATTAGCACCATGCTATAGGTATTAGCACAGTGCTATAGGTATTAGCACAGTGCTCTAGATAGGGGATTCAGCACCATGCTATAGGTATTAGCACAGTGCTCTAGGTAGGGGATTCAGCACGTGCTACAGGTATTAGCACAGTGCTACAGATATTAGCACAGTGCTACAGATATTAGCACACTGCAATAGGTAGGGGATTTAGCACCGTGCTACAGGTATTAGCACAGTGCTCTAGATAGGGGATTTAGCACCGTGCTACAGGTATTAGCACAGTGCTATAGATATTAGCACAGGCCTATAGGTATTAGCACAGTGCTATATATATTAGCACAGGGCTATAGGTATTAGAACAGGGCTATAGATATTAGCACAGGGCTACAGGTATTAGAACAGGGCTATAGATATTAGCACAGGGCTACAGGTATTAGAACAGGGCTATAGATATTAGAACAGGGCTATAGATATTAGCACAGGGCTACAGGTATTAGAACAGGGCTATAGATATTAGCACAGGGCTACAGGTATTAGCACAGTGCTATAGATATTAGCACAGGGCTATTTGATTAGGGGATTTAGCACCGTGCTACAGGTAGGGGATTTAGCGTAGTGGCTGATTAACAACACAGCCTATTCCACACTACACGGTATGACACAGGATTCAACGACATGCCCAATCGGTTTGTGGTAGTTGTAAATGTGCCACATGTTGTACCAGGGATCCCTAAAAGCCCTCCTTAACAGTACAACATGCTGCCAAAGAGACCAATCAACAATCAACCCGAAAATACGTTGCATGTTGTACCCAGGAGTTGTAAAGACTCTCCTTCACAGTACAGATTGCGCTACTCTCCTTTACAGTACAGCATGCACTACTCTCCTTACTCTCCTTCACAGTACAGATTGCACTACACTCCTGCACAGTACAGATTGCACTACTCTCCTTCACAGTACAGATTGCACTACACTCCTTACTCTCTTTCACAGTACATATTGCACTACACTCCTGCACAGTACAGATTGCACTACACTCCTGCACAGTACAGATTGGACTACTCTCCTTCACAGTACAGATTGCACTACACTCCTTACTCTCCTTCACAGTACAGATGGCACTACTCTCCTTCACAGTACAGATGGCACTACCCTCCTTACTCTCCTTCACAGTACAGATGGCACTACACTCCTTACTCTCCTTCACAGTACAGATTGCACTACTCTCCTTCACAGTACAGATGGCACTACCCTCCTTACTCTCCTTCACAGTACAGATTGCACTACCCTCCTTACTCTCCTTCACAGTACAGATTGCACTACACTCCTGCACAGTACAGATTGCACTACACTCCTGCACAGTACACTGAATACCAAGAACCAAAGAATTTCCTAATGATGTGTACAGCACAAATATACAAACATACACACACAAATACACAGTGTAGTGTCTTTTACACACACATATCATGGCATAAACACCACCACAAACAATCACATAGTACACACACACACTCACACATGGTCAGATAGTACACACACAGACACATACTATAGTACACACACACTTACACATAATACACACAGTCTATCTATATTACACAAAAGCATGGTCTCATAAACACACGCATAGTGTACAGTACATATTAAATATTCCTGTTACTGACACAGCCATCCACACACAGGCAAAGCTGTTACCCACTCTGCCGAGTGGCGTGGAGCATAAACACTCATCTAACTGCTGCTGCTGGGCCTCCTGGCTATGTGTGTGTGTGAGAGAGTGTGTGTGTGAGTGTGAGTGTGTGTGTGTGTGTGTGTGTGTGTGAGAGAGTGAGTGTGTGTGTGTCTGCGTTAGTGATCTGCCAGCGTTTGATTAAGGAAACTAGAGGCCCAAATTGCCTTTGAACCCGGCACCACTCGGCCCCTCTCCCCTTGAGAGCGCGCGCGCGCGCGCGCGTGTGTGTGTGTGTGTGTGTGTGAGTGAACCACGATACAACGCCATGATGTCAGACTTGTAATGCAATTAGAAACCCATCTGTCTCTCATTGCATGACAAGCACAAAATGTCCAATTATGGTTTCATTTAAATTCTAATTAGTTCAGCCCAATTTCACAAGCAGGCTGGTGAGAGAGGGTGCTAATAGCTGATTCTCTCACACACACACACACACACACACACACACACACACACACACACACACACACCCACACATGTACAAATGTATCTGGATGTGGATATACCTGCATGGCTTGCTGCAGAAAGGAGGCAGCTCAGTTCGGTTCGGCCTGAAGTGATTAGTGGAAGCAGAGCAACTAAGGCCCTGTTTACACGAAGGGAAGGTGCAGATATTTTCCTGCGGTTTGGCCTCTCATTTAAACGAAAACCCTGTTTTTATCACAGAAAATGATTATTTCTAAAAACTCCAAAGTGCCAAAAGTGGAGATTTCTGATAACGCCGGTTATATGTTGTCATGTCAACTGGGAGAAACAGGGTTTTAGGTTCTCAAAAGTCACATTATACACCAGAAAATGCTTAACGTCACGTGAGCGCCCTATGTTTACAGTTTGTTTGGCTACTGATCACGGATGCTATTAGGTGGTAGTCATTTTTACGTTTGTGCAAACGCTTTAGGCCTGTTTGCATTTGCAAATACAGTTCAAAAGAGAAATAGGAAGTTATTTGTTGCTGTTGTTGCTATTTTCGGGATTCTGATTGGCTAACGTGGGATTGAGCTTGTTCTTACACTTCGACAGGTTTGGCATGCTCTTGACGGCATATATATACGGGGAAACGTCTTTGAATACTGACAGGTGTGCACAATGTTATTTTTGAAAAAGGAGGGGGGTATTTGTTTCTCTAAATACCCGGCTATGTGTAAATGTGGCCTAAGACAGGTGAGCTTTAGACAGGTAAAACAGAGACAGTGAGCTTTAGACAGGTAAAACAGAGACAGGTGAGCTTTAGACAGACAGACAGACGAAACAAGCAGGAGACAGGTGGGAACAGGAGAAAGGCAGGGACACAGAGAGAGAGAGACAGACAGCTTTGTTTAGTACAGGACACACTGCTTAGAGTGTGTGTGTGTGTGTGTGTGTGTGTGTGTAGTACAGGACACACTGCTTAGTGTGTGTTTATTGTCTGGAAGTGGCTGAAGGTCTCTGCATGAAGCAGTGCATCCTCAGCTCTCCATGGTCTGTGCCTTGCCCCTTCCTGTTAAACCTAATAAGTATGACTTCACTTCCTGTTCAACCTAATAAGTAGACTTCACTTCCTGTTCCACCTAGTTAAATATGACTTCACTTCCTGTTCAACCTAATAAATATGACCACTTATTTTAGAAACATGTCCAACGTTAGCTGCTCATGGATTAATGCAATAGTGCAATATCTAGTAATCTGGAGTTGTTATGTACTCTCTTTTAATTATTCCACTTGGTGTTTTTATGTCTTTTAATTATTCTATTTTGTGTAGTTTACTTTGAAGACTATTTTTCAAACTATTACCATGTTATGCTTTTATGTACCATAATTCTTTGCTTTTGTTTATGCAAATAATATTGAATTACCCCTGTGTCTTAAATGCGCTAGAGAAATCAACTTGCCTTGTCAATATTACTATCCCAGAGTAGGCCGACTAGTGGCCAGGAGCTAGGTGGTGTGGTGGGGTTAGAACTGTCCAGTTTATGAGCCTGGGCAGTTAGATTCTTACGGTTAGATTTTTACACCGCATTGCAATCATGAACGGATCATCAGCGCCCTCCAATCAAACGCAGACGTCCCAGGAAGTGGCTCATCGCCATTACACGGTGAAAACCACAGCCGAGTGTGTTCCGACGGCCATTGCAATCACGCAGCGGGGACCGGAGTCGTGCGAAGTGCATGGTCTCCACGGTAACCGTTTCTGGCGTTGGCCTGATCACTTCTCTGCTCCTCTGCCGACATCAGGATGCAAATTATCAATCACCAGCAGATAAATATTGTCACCACAAAATCAACAGGGAATCTTCTTAATACATAATAGCTACTGATTTCCCCTGCTCTCCCCCTCTCCTTTTCCCTCTCCACCTCTCTTTCTCTCCTCCCTTGCTTTCCCCCCTCTCTCCCTCTCTCTCTCTCCCTCTCTTTTCCCTGTCTCCCCTAGACAGGTCTAACATGAGACAGGTTGTAAATCAGGGGCCATATTCACAAAGAATTTTAAGGCTAAAAGTAGCTCCTAAGTGGCGAATTTAAAAATAAAAGAAAATAATGGGCGTGTCACTCCTAACTTTAGGAGTCCTAATTTTTTTCACTAAAAGTAATTCACGAAGCATTTTAGACCTAAAAGTAGCACCTAAGTCTGGGACAGCTTAAAATAAGTCAAGAGGACTCCTAACTCACTAAGACCTATTCACAAACAGATTTTTGTGGCATTTCACGTTACGATGTTTTGAAATGGGTATGCGGCAACAGCAGCTTCCAATCGCGAGGGAACAATTTTGTTGGCATAAAAGGGATGCTATAACGCCACCAACAACAACCAAAACTACTCATTGTCAACATGTAAATTAAATGTAACGTTTCATTGTGAATCAAATTAAAATGTTCTCCTCTTTGCAAACGTAGGCATATAGTGACAGATTAATTTAATAATGTTGCAAAGATAGCCTAGCCTACTGCATCAATCCGTATGCTTCATTAGGCTACTAGGCTATTTGTTTGTAACCTGACCCTAGCCAGATGAATGTCGTTCCCACTAAGCTCCAAGCTTCACTCACATCCATCTGGGACTTGAATGTTATGTTTGTCTGTGGACCTAATTGGTAAAATATGTCTTGTCTCCACCGTGGGATAGTAGGAAACGCAATTTCGATCTCTTTGTATGTCTTGACATGTGAAGAAATTGACAATAAAGCACTTTGACTTTGACTTTGACCTCTTCCATTGAGAGTGATTTCTCCAACCAACTTTATGGTTTAGCCAATCAGGGCCTTGGCGGGAGTTTCATAGATGTGACATAAGCGTAGAAGCGACTGTGAGTCTGTTATTAGCGTCCGCGGGTTGGCCGATGTGAGTGGTTGAAGTAGCACGCCAATAGATGACCTGACAAGTGGCTTATTCAATCATATGCAAGCATTTTTTGATTAGGCCCAGCCTTCTGAAGCAACACTTCAATGGATCAGTTCAGATGGATGAGTGGAGCTAGGCGAGCCGAATTCATCTGGCTATTGCCAGGTTAATTTGTTTGGCCTTACTCTTGATTTATTTAGGCTAGGCCTTTTTATTCAGTTATTTATCATCTTCCGTCCTTGTGTAAGCGCGATTCTCAGACCTGTCACCTGCCACTCATCATCGTTAAGGAGGTGTTTGGAATCATTCAGCGTTACAATCATCAGCCAATCAAGGTGGTCACTTCAGTCAAGCTCGTGCATGAGTAATGACATCATCCATAGCAACGAAGACTCACTCTTAGTTTAGGAGTTGTCATTTTTCCTTCCTAAAAGTAGGTCTGAAAGGCTTTGTGAATAACTTGAGAAAACTCCTAGCTAAAATCTTTTAGTGCGATTTAGGAGTACTCCTAGTGGTAAGATAAAAGGCTTTGTGAATACGGCCCCAGACTGGTAAACAGGGACTATTACTAAAACACGGGTAGTTCTCTGATCACTCTCTAAATTACCGATATGTTCCTTTCAGAATGTTAAGAGAGAGCACGGGCAATAAAAACATCTCGTTTCACCATATATTTTACATACAGTTAAACCATAATCATTCAAACATTTTCAAACAATTCACAGTTCAAAATCAACAGTTCAAAATCAACAGTTTCAAAATTGTTCCATAAGCTGCACGCCGTATAGTGGGTATATAGAGGTGGGTATATGCGCACCTCACAGTGTGCACACCTGTTCAGACTGGTATTTGCGCACCTCACAGCGTGCACACCTGTTCAGACTGGCATATGCGCACCTCACAGCGTGCACATCTGTTCAGACTGGCATATGCGCACCTCACAGCGTGCACACCTGTTTAGACTGGTATATGCGCACCTCACAGCGTGCACACCTGTTTAGACTTGTTCAGACTGGTATATGCGCACCTCACAGCGTGCACACCTGTTCAGATATGCGCACCTCACAGCGTGTACACCTGTTTAGACTGGTATATGCGCACCTCACAGCGTGCACACCTGTTCAGATATGCGCACCTCACAGCGTGCACACCTGTTCAGACTGGTATATGCGCACCTCACAGCTAGCACACCTGTTTAGACTGGCATATGCGCACCTCACAGTGTGCACACCTGTTCAGACTGGTATATGCGCACCTCACAGTGTGCACACCTGTTCAGACTGGCATATGCGCACCTCACAGTGTGCACACCTGTTCAGACTGGTATATGCGCACCTCACAGTGTGCACACCTGTTCAGCTTGTAGGCCGAGTATGCGCACCCGTGGCGCACGCCCAGATACTCCAAAAACTAAAAAGGTAATCCACAAATCCTGCAAGAAACGATAACTGAAGAATCTCGACACCAGTCTTAATTATCCACCCGAAAAAGAGCAAAAATAACTTGCAATGAAGTTCTCCAGAATGAAAAAGAAAAAGAAGACTCCAGGTGAGCTCTACACAGGCACAACAGACACAGGTGAGCTTTAGACAGGTCAAACAGACACAGGTGAGCTCTAGACAGGTAAAACAGACAGGTGAGAGAGAGAGACAGAGTAGCAGGCACATACTGCAGTGGACAGGTCTAAAGAGGGACAGTAGACAGGTCTAAACAGGAGCAGTAGACAGGTCTAAAGAGAAGCGTTTCTTGGTGTTTTAACCCTTTACCCGCCAAAGTCGCAAAATTGCGACAAACAACGTCACTGATTAAAACAGACGATAGATCCATGTACGGTGACAAATCTCATTTGTACTCTCCACCACTAGTTGGCAGACACCCAGAGCTTCGATTCAAGCTCAACCTTTTTTTTCAAAGTGTTCAGGAAGCACAGGAGAAACACGCGAGAAACACACGAAGAAGGCGTGCATTTCCTCCATAATGCAGAAGCGATGCGGGCCATAGTTTTGCACAAATTGAAGCAGATATACACCAAATGTTGAAAAAAAAAATTCATGTGTGATGAAGTCTCGGGTCTTTTATTCATCTATTCTGATTCTAAAGGATAAAATCTTCATTTTGGTGGATATGATCGATCGTCTATTGGCAGTGATAGTCACGGAGCGTCTGTGAATGGGTGCGTTTTGGCGTCTTTGCGACAGTGTTCACTAAGCATACCATGCTTATTTCGACCCTCTGCCCAACATAGCTGTAGGTGCCAGTGGTAATAGTGATGATAAGTGTCCGTAATGGACGTGGTATTACACACTATTACACGCGATTACACACAAGAAACACATAAGAAGACGTGCATTTCCTCCATAACACGGAAGCAATGCAGGCCATAGTTTTGCACAAATTGAAGCAGAAATACACCAAATGTTGAAGAAAAAGTTAACATGTGATGAAGTCTTGGGTCTGTTATTTACCTAGTCTGATTCTGAAGGAGAATATCTGCCTTTTGGAGAATATGAGCAATCGTCTAGTCACGCTGCGTCAGTGAATGGAGGTGCGTCTTTGCATCTTTGCGACATTGTTCACTAAGCATGCCATGCCTATGTCGACCCTCTGCCCAACGTAGCTGAAGGTGCCAGTGACAATAGTGACGATAGTGTCCGTAATGGACGTGGTACAGACAGCAGGGGTAGTAAAAATAGGGCTCTGAAGAACTACAAAGTCACCCGCGATAGGAACTGATTTGACCAGGCTACTTTATTGTATAGTAGAATAGGGTTTGTGGTTATAGTAATAGTTTACTATTGTTGGTTTACATGTGACTGCTTTCCTGTTAAGGTGTTATGTGGGTGAAATGACAAAAAAGTAAGCAAAACTGCTCAAATATAATGTTCAACATCCAGTGTTACTGAAATGTGCATAATTCAAGGTGGTTGTCATCCAGTGACGTCATAATATGCAAAATAGATGTGTACATTCACCCCCTTTATAAACTTTTGTTCATACTCAATGATTTTCACATTTACAGTAGGACTTTATCTCTGACCAGTTTCAAGCCATGGCCTTTTGAAATTTTGATGTAAAAATCGAATGATGTTTTTTTTAAAACCTGGTGCCTAAAGGGTTAAGCGCCTAACGTTGTCTTCAAGGCAGCGCTGCCTGGAA
Organism: Alosa alosa; assembly: GCF_017589495.1. NCBI lineage: Eukaryota > Metazoa > Chordata > Actinopteri > Clupeiformes > Clupeidae > Alosa > Alosa alosa. The sequence goes on from NC_063208.1 coordinate 2,621,119, forward strand.
GGCACTAGGGTTAGGCATGGGTTAAGGTTAGGGTTGGGGTTGGGGTTGGGGTGAGGTGCCTTTAAGTTGACGGTGGAGCAGGTACTGGGATGGATGGAGGAGACAGAGAGATGGAGAGGGGGTGGAGTGAGGGAGAGAGGGATGGAGGGAGAGAGGGAGGGCTGCATTGGTCCTGATTAGTCTTAGCTGTAATCAGCAGAGAACAAACTGATTAGGAGCACTTCACCTCCCTCTCCAACTCTCTCTGTCTCCCTCTCTTCCCAACTCTCAAACACTTTACCTCCCTCTCTCCTTCTCTCTATCTCTCTTTCCCCATCTCTCAAACACTTCACCTCCCTCCCTCTGTCTCTATCTCGCTCTCTCTTAACCACATCAACTTAACCACATCAGGCTTTTCCAGAACTGTCTTTTTTCTTCTGCTTTTTCCCTTTTATCTCCCAATGAAGCTCTCTCTGGCCCTCCTCTCTCTCTTCCTCCATCTCTCCCTCCATCTCTCTCTCCATCTCCCTCCTCTCTCCCTCCATCTCTCCTCCACCCCCTGCATCCTCCTGTCTCCTGTCTGATTAAGTGAGTGCAGCTCCTCCTGCTCTTAACCATGCCTGAGCAGGCCAGGAGAGAGAGAGAGGGAGGGAGGGAGAGAGAGAGGGGCAGACAAGAGAGAGAGAGTGGGAGGGAGGGGTTCCTGTGAAGAGAGGAGAACTCTTTGGTTCTTGTGGAGAGGGAAGAGTTCTTTGCTCTGCAGTCGTGTGCTCTGTTCTGCTATACACTGGGTGTTGTTACGACCCTGTCGGGTGTTTCTGTGAATTCTCCGTTTCTGTTCCTTTGTTCTGTGTCTTATAGGCCGATTGGTGCAGCTGATTGGTGTCGTGATCCTATTGGACGTCTTGACGACCTGCCTCTTTAGAAGTGCCTGGGTGACGTCAATCGGGGGCGCTGCTCTCGCTCACGCTCGTTTTGGAGCTTTCGTTGCCACCGCCGCTGCCGCACTTCGCTGCTAGGGCCAGCTTCAGGCCATGCCCGTGCAACCACCGCCATTTTCCACACCCTGGGGTGAGACCAGGAGTGAGCGCTTGGCCGCAGAGGTCTACTTTTTAGGCCTTGTTTTTTGTAGTGTCTGGACTGTTTTCTCCATACTGTTTTTTTGTTTCTATTTAAACTTTTTGTATTAATAAATACATGTTAATGTTACGTTTCGTTGTCTGCCCGTCTCTCACAATTCAAAAACACTGTTTTATCCCACAAGCCCTAGACCGGGATATAACAGTGCAGACCTGCTGCTGTGCAAGGAGTGTGTGTGTGTGTGTGTGTGTGAGGATAAGAGGCCGAGGTGAGGAGAGGTATGTTCGCTCTCCACCGCTGCGCTCTGCCTGAAGACAGGTCAACATCCTTGTTGAACCTTCCGCACCCCCCCACACACACACACCCCTCCCCCTCCCAGAGTACCAGGAAAAGCTGGCGGCGCAGTTACAGTTGGAGAGGTGATTTATCACCCTGCTGCAGACCCCCCTCCCCCGCGCACACAAACACACACACACACACACACGGCTGTGGCTGGTACCTGGCCAAAGGAGTGTGATTAATTAGCAATCAGAGAGTAATTACCGCGTCTCACTGTAGCGCGGGGCACAGACACTCAACAAAACAGAGCAGAGAGGGTCAATACACACACACACACACACACATACACACACATTCATAATGTTTAAATACATACACACATCCTTATACAGACATGTACACACACACACATTCATAATGTTTAAATACATACACACATCCTTATACAGACATGTACACACACACACATTCATTATGTTTAAATACATACACACATCCTTATACAGACATGTACACACACACACACACACACACACACACATTCATAATGTTTAAATACATACACACATCCTTATACAGACATGTACACACACACACACACACACACACACACACACATTCATATTGTTTAAATACATACACACATCCTTATACAGACATGTACACACACACACACACATTCATAAATTTTTTTTAAATACATACACAGGTCCTCACACTCGTACAATTGTACTCACACACACACACACACACACACGCACACACACGCTAAAGAACATCCTAAACAACATGACTGTGTGCGTGTGAGTGTGTGTGTGTGTGTGTGTGTGCGTGCGTGTGTGTGTGTGCAGCAGCATGCTAAAGAACATCCTAAACAACATGAGTGTGTGTGTGTGTGTGTGTGTGTGTGTGTGTGTGTGTGTGTGTGTGCAGCGGCATGCTAAAGGAGATCCTAACCAACATGAGTGTGTGTGTGCAGCGGCATGCTAAAGGAGATCCTAACCAACGTGAGTGTGTGTGTGTGTGTGTCTGCAGCGGCATGCTAAAGGAGATCCTAACCAACGTGAGTGTGTGTGTGTGTGTGTGTGTATGCAGCGGCATGCTAAAGGAGATCCTAACCAACGTGAGTGTGTATGTGTGTGTGTGTCTGCAGCGGCATGCTAAAGGAGATCCTAACCAACGTGAGTGTGTGTGTGTGTGTGTGTGTCTGCAGCGGCATGCTAAAGGAGATCCTAACCAACGTGAGTGTGTGTGTGTGTGTGTGTGTGTGTGTGTGCAGCAGCATGCTAAAGGAGATCCTAACCAACATGAGTGTGTGTGTGTGTGTGTGTGCAGCGGCATGCTAAAGGAGATCCTAACCAACGAGAGTATGTGTGTGTGTGTGTGTGGGCAGCGGCATGTTAAAGGAGATCCTAAACAACGTGAGTGTGTGTGTGTGTGTGCAGCGGCATGCTAAAGGAGATCCTAACCAACGTGAGCGTGTGTGTGTGTGCAGCGGCATGCTAAAGGAGATCCTAACCAACGTGAGTGTGTGTGTGTGTGTGCAGTGGCATGCTAAAGGAGATCCTAACTAACGTGAGTGTGTGTGTGTGTGCAGCGGCATGCTAAACAACGTGAGTGTTTGTGTGTGTGTGTGTAACGTGAGTGAGTGTGTGTGTGTGTGTGCAACGTGAGTGTATTTCCAGAGAGGCAAGTCAGGCCAGTCCCTGTGGCAGCTCCTGAGTAACACACACACACACACACACACACACACACACACAAACACACGCAGCCCTACTCTCTGTCTCCCTCTCTCTCTCTCCCTCCCTCTCTCTCTCTCTATCTCTGTCACTCTTGATTGTCTATTTGTTTATGTGATGTTTATGCCATCTGTGTACCAAGTGCCACACGTTTGCAAACACATTATCTGTGGTATAACATGCTATCTAGCCCTAGTGCCATCTAGCCTGTGTGATGTCCAATTCCAATGGAAAAGAGCACGTTGTGCTGTTAGCCCCTGGGCCGTGAGCCGTGTGTGTGTGTGTGTGTGTGTGTGTGTGTGAAGTCCAATGGAAAAGAGCACGTTGTGCTGTTAGCCCCTGGGCCGCGAACTGTGTGTGTGTGTGTGTGTGTGTGTGTGTCCAATGGAAAAGAGCATGTTGTGTTGTTAGCCCCTGGGCTGTGAGCTGAGCTACAGGACAAGCTGCTTAGTCTTGCCATCAATATTTATATCATATTCCACATATTTTGGTGCAAAATGAATTATGGATTAGACTGTACTGTTTATCTGTGTGTGTGTGTGTTTATCTAGCGATTCATCTCAATAAGCCTCCTAAAGACAAACACTCAGTAACCTCTTACACCTCTTAAAGGTAAACAATACGATTCCAGAAACACACAGACAGATATGCACACTCACAACACACACACACATACGCACACTGGCACACACACACACACACACTCTCACACACACACACATACACGACTCAAGCAGTAATCTGTGGTGTCAGGGGATTTTCCCGCCTCCTCCAAAACTTCCTGAAACTGTGCGAAGCTTCTAGCTGACAAAGGAGATAACCCTCATTCCTTCATAATCACAGGGCGGCAGTAAGCAATTATGATCTATTTACACAACGAGGATGTTATTTGCTTTGTTTCCAGGCATCACATTACAGTCTGGACTTTTTAATATGTGTTAATTATGCTGAGAAATGGAGTGTGTGTGAGAAGTGTGTGCGCCTGCAGCCAGAAATCAGTGACTACTTAAAGCTTAATGCGCTTTAATCTCGCCACAACATACGCACACACACACACACACACACACACACACAAACGCACTCACACACACACACACACACACACACAAACGCACACACACACACACATTTCAAACAGCCCATACGATTCTGGGACAATACATCCACAAACTACTTCCTGTAACTCAGCGCACCTCATTTCCTGTGACAGCTGCCCGTGCCCATTTCCTGTGCCCAGGTGTTCCAGAGTGAACGCATTCCTATCCCTTGTCATCCCATCCTCAACTTCCTGTCCTGGGGTCGAGCAGACCAGTGAAGGCCCCATCAGGCCAGCCTATCCCTGGTCATCCCAGAGATGACAACTTCCTGTCCTGGGGTTGAGCAGACCAGTGAAGGCCTGAACACCTGTAGTCCAATGTGGAGCAGAGGTGGGAGTAAGTCACACATGTGCAAGTCACAAGCAAGTCTCAAGTCTTAACCTTCAACTCTCAAGCAAGTCCAAGTAATTTTTTGTGACAGTCAAGTAAGTCAAGTCAAGTCATAGCTTGGGTCAAGCAAGTCAAGTCATAGCCAAATCATTGAAATTCATGATGATTTACCCATGTTTTCATTTTAAAATAAGCTACAATAGGCTAGTTATGAACTGCTGGAGTTTTATTTGTAACAAACAAATAGACATTGCATTCATTCAAGCCACATAGCCTACATCTGAATGGTTTATAGAGTAAGATGAAATGTAGGCTTATACGAATAAAAATAAATGTATTTCAAGTAGACCTATTATAAAATAGCCTATTGTTTCAATATGCCTCAAATATTAGGTAGCCTAGCTACATCAAATCATGAAAATATATTCAAACAGTTCAAGTTACACCTGTCCTGACCTGTCACATCTCCAGGGAACCAATAATGTTGAAAAAGTGAACTAATCAATCAATCAAACGCTGCCGCCGACGCCACTGCCAAACTTTGACAAGCGCGACAGCAGAATGGGTTTTAGGAGGGTTTAGGACCGTCAATGCTATATCATATTATACATAAGCCTAACATGTGAAATAAGCTACTTTTCTATGCTGATTGTTGGCAGTTAGCTAGGCCTACTTACTGTTGTTAGCCTATTACTAGGCTGTAACGTATGGAACAGGGACGTGTTTAAGAGGGTGGGAGAAACTTAGACAAGAAAATGTTTCACTTTGCCATTTCACACATTTTAACCTAATATGGCGTTAACTAAAAAGCATAATAGATTCAAAGCCAACTCTTAACATGCCTCAAATTTGACGTTAGGTTTCTAACACGACTAACTTCGGATGAAAATCAACATGGTGGTGGTTATGTCGCTATTTTGCACACTTGCAGACTGCTGTTAATTTCTCCTTTGACTTGTCAGATACATCATCTGTGAAGCCAAACATTATTATGTTTTGGTATAAACGTAGAGCCTTCCATATTTGCAAGTTAGCCTACCTCAGTCTGTCTCATTTGAGCTGGCACTTGCTGTTGGTCTGTCGCGTCGCGTCACTTGGTACTTGGTACCGATCCATTTGCACGACGCGACATACGCATGGGGTCGCACTGCCTCCCCTCATTCAGTCGTGTGTGGGCGTTTTGTTTAAAATGTCTGTTAGCAGGTCATATTCAGTTCGTTTTAACATATCTTAAGTGTTTTTCCACAAATGGACCACAATTTTAGGCATGTACTTAACAGTATACAACACATTAATAGCCTAAACAAACTATGCAAGCCATTTCGAAATCTTGTTTTATTTAAACTACTCAATGCAATCTCAAATCCTCACCAGAAACACCAACAGTCAATATATTCATCCAAATCCTAGTTTTGTTTGTTTTATGGACTACTAGGTGGTCGTGGAAGAGATCGTTAAAACATTATTTGTGATTCAAACATTAGCGGAACCAAAGTTTCACAGGCACCGTTGTGGTAGAACAAAGGACCTACAACCTCGTCCTTTCATTGGAGAGTCGCCTCGCGTTCAACGGATTCATTTGCATAAAGATGAGCTTCGCCCAGCTTTATGACGCGCAACATATTTTCAAATGCAGCGCTGCCTTCCCAGAATGCTTGGCAGGCGCGTTAAAGTCGCTTGACGTCACCCATAGGACTAGAGTGGAATGCGACACGACAAAATGAAGTGAAGTGCAAGTGGATCTGTGACAGGTTCACTCGCGTGACGCATGCAACAGCACCTAAGCAGATTTTCTAAAATCATAAAGTTAACTCCTTAATATCTATGAAAAAAATAAAAAGGTCAAGTCATTTCAAGTCATTTGTCTCAAGTCTAAGTCAAGTCTCAAGTCATGAATAGCAAGTCAAAGTCAAGTCGAGTCTTTTATACATGTTGATCAAGCAAGTCTTAAAAAATGTGACTCGAGTCAAGTCATGTGACTCGAGTCAAGTCATGTGACTCAAGTCCCCCATGTTGCTGTGGAGCCATCCGAGTGGAGTGGGTCATCTCCATAGCAATCATGAAGACACTTTGACAGCTTCAAGCTTTTACTCCTAGCACACACCACTGGTGTGTGGTGTCTATATGTGTGTGTACAGTGTGTGTGTAGGTGTGTGTACAGTATATATACATATAAATGTGCAGACTGTGACTGAGCTGCACACACACACACACGCACACACACTGAAGACCCTGTTTGGAAAGGACATTTCCTGGTGGTGAAAGTGTCACGCTTCCAGCCCTCAAGACTCTAAATAAACCAGTGCCACCCCTAAACACCGCTCTCCATGGACTCCTGCTCCCTGTGTGTGTGTGTGGGCGGTGAAGGGTATTCTCCATCCTATAAAAGGTACACAGCAGCATTTGGCTTTCTTTTCAAACCCACATGTGTTTGAATGTCTATCTGACTCCCAGTGCAGCTCAAAATATCCCTTGTGTCTCCGAGACTCTACACACACACACAAACAAACACACACACATACACACACACACACACACTTTAACCGTAGTGCTCCCAGCGGAGGTGGTGAACGCAGAGAGACACCCAGCCTGCCATTTGGCTCCATTATAATTCTCCTTTTCATAGGCAGGGCCCAAAGGCCTCCTCTATCCACACTCCAATGTGTGTGTGTGTGTGTGTGTGTGTGTGCTGCTTCCAACCCTGCCAAGTTGCAGCCAAAGCCCCTGCTGTTGCTGTTCTCAGTGCTATCTCTGTGTTCCTTACAGAAGGAGACAAGCACACACACACACACACACAGATGCACACACACACTCCTCTCTGGCAGAAAACAAATGTGCTTTCAAGATATTCAATTAGCCATGTTAGCTCTAGCGGAGAAAGATGTGGGGTATGTGTGTGTGTGTGTGTGTGTGTGTGTGTATGTGTGTGTGTGGAGTGTGTGTGTGTGTGCATGTGTGTGTGTGTGTGTGTGTGTGTGTGTATGTGTGTGTGTGTGCATGTGTGTGTGTGTATGTGTGTGTGTGTGTGTGTGTGTGTGTGTGTGTGTGTGTGTGTGTGTGTGTGTATGCGTGCGCATACAGGCACACAGTATCTGTTTGCCTCCAAGTGTGTATGTGTGTGTTTACTTGTAAGTTTGTGTGTTTTTACATGTGTGTCCATATGTGTGTGTGTGTGTTTACTTATACTGTATGATAGTTATGTTCATAAGCATCTCTATAACAGAGGCTTTGTTTATTTATTTGTTTAGTGTTTAGCTTTCTTTTCGTAATCTACAGCCCTCTGCCTCTCTACCCACAATGCCTCTCTTCAGGGGCTCTGGAGTGTGGTGGCTCTGTTTGCGTTTTCTCCCGACAAACACACACTCTCTCTCTCCCAACACTGTCACACACACACACACATATGCATACACACACTCTCTCTCCCAACACAGTCACACACACACATATACACACACACACACACTCCCTCTCCCAACACAGTCACACACACACACACACACACTCTCTCTCCCGAGGAGCAGATCTGCTGTAGATCATTTAAGCTGCTCTAATCAAGGCCCAGTAGTGTACACACACACACACACACTGACTGCTCTAACCATGGCCCAGTAGTGTACACACACACACACACACACTGCTCTAATCATGGCCCAGTATTAATGCTGTTTATTTGCGTATGAGAACGTTGCACTACGCTAGCGGACTGCTCAGCTTATCAGCACACGCTGCTAACACACGCCTTCGCACACACACACACGCCTGGTTGAGATAACGTTATCCATATGGAGTAGGGGAGTTAAATCCATAACTTCATTTAGACGAGCCTGATTATTGAAAAACTGATGTGTGCTTAGATTGCTCAAATCTTCGAATTTCAATTAAAATGGGCCTCAGTCCTGGACGATAAGAAAAATTATAATTGTTATTATTTTCACACACCACATGTGGATCATGGCTCTTCTACAGTGTGTGCGTGTGTTAGAGCAACGCTAGAGTGATACCCAATATGGCTCTTCTACAGTGTGTGTGTGTGTGTGTGTGTGTTAGAGCAATGCTGCAGTGATACCCAACAACACTCTTCTACAGTGTGTGTGTTAGAGCAACGCTACAGTGATACCCAACAACACTCTTCTACAGTGTGTGTGTGTGTGTGTGTGTGTTAGAGCAACGCTACAGTGATACCCAACAACACTCTTCTACAGTGTTTGTGTGTGTGTGCTACAGTGATACCCAACAACACTCTTCTATAGTGTGTGTGTGTGTGTGTGTGTTAGAGCAACGCTACAGTGATACCTAACAACGCTCTTCTACAGTGTGTGTGTGTGTGTGCTAGTGATACCCAACAACACTCTTCTATAGTGTGTGTGTGTGTGTTAGAGCAACGCTACAGTGATACCTAACAACGCTCTTCTACAGTGTGTGTGTGTGTGTGTGTGTGTGTGTGCTACAGTGATACCCAACAACACTCTTCTACAGTGTGTGTGTGTGTGTGTGTGTGTGTGTGCTACAGTGATACCCAACAACACTCTTCTCTCTCCCATGCAGGCCTCTGCTTATTAGAGATTTTCTGAAATTTGACTAAAAGTCTTGAGACTGTTCATTTCAAACCATGCCAAATATAAATTTGTGTTAAACCATGACATACTGATCTTCCTTAACTCATTGAGTGCCAAAAACATAATATTAAGTTTTTCCTTCCCATGCGTTGAGTGACAAAAACGTAATATTAAGTTTTTAGCTTTTTTATTTTTTTAATTACGAAACTAGACACTCTAACACACCTTATATGTGATTTGGGAACTCTGTGATGAATGGAAATGAAATATATGACGATCGAAAACTCATGAAAACGCACAATCTGGACATTTTATCAACTCGGTTGCCGCTTTGGGTCGAATCAGTGACGCATGCACGTCAGCTCAAAACCAGGCCATTTTTGTGGGTCTATCACTAGGTGGCAGTCTCGCCAGGTCTTGCTAGGCCACTTCCCCTTCCTTTACAGGCAACACTTCATATTTAATGAAAGACGTTTTATCTCCATTTCTAGAAAAAAAACAGCGATTTTGATGAAAACTAGCCACTGTTTAGCTTGCGATTTCTCAGGAACAGAGGCGTGTATAAATACACGGTTTGCACCCACTGAGAGCTTAAAGTCTCACCTTTTAAACGAGCCATTGTATGTGTTCATAGCTATAACACAGAATATGCTGTGGCTGTACAAAAATCATCAACAATGGTCTAGATTGCTGACACTCTAGGACAAAGCTTCCGAAAACAGCTTGGCATTCAATGAGTTAAATAACCGTCTGAGAGCCATCTGTAAGGCACAATCCACAGCATGGTTTGTCATGTCTGATCCAGATACTGTTAGTGACCCTCTGCTACAGCTGAGCAAGCACACTTTGCATCTCCCCTTTGGAGATGCATCCTCTGGTTGGTCCCTGCTGGTCTCCACAGGGTCTAAGCAACAGACCATTAGATACGCTCAGACGCCTGTTTCTAGGTCTATTTCACCCCCACCCTAACAGAATGGGGTTTATGTATCTACAGTAGGTCTATTTCACCCCAACCCTAACAGAATGGGCTTTATGCCAGAAGTCCTGGTTAATTGGGTAAATGCTACATGTTTTAGCTTGATGATCACTGGCACTGTAATGGCGGTTGGGCCACAGATATTACGTTTAATAGCGCCAATATCTCTATGGAGAAACACAACAGGGAGGGAGAGACAGACATTGACATCAGCATCTTTGCGTAAAGAAAGCGATGACATCAGGGTATTGGGATTTCATTGAACAGCCGTTCCTCTCAAAAGAGGTGATATCTGTTGCGTTTTCCGGAGTGCTGGGATCTGTGTGGAGTTTTTCAGAGCACTGGGATCTGTGAGGAGTTTTCTGGAGCGCTGTGAGGAGGTTGCCCATGGCGACAGTAGCAGTCTGGCTCCTGTGATCACCTTAAACAGGCTCTTCATCAGCCCACCGGTCTCCATGGCAGCGACTCCATCACAGTTAACATGGGTGGTAATTAGATGCCTTAAAGATCCTGCTGTGACACAGAAAGCCCTTATGGCCTCTGTAGCTATGCCCCTTTCTCTGCACACACACACACACACACCTGCTGGGACACAGGAAGCCCTTATGGCCTCTGTCGCTATGCCCCTTTCTCTGGTTCTCTCTCTCCCACTCCATCCCTCTCCCTCTCTTTCCCACTCCCTCCCTCTCTCCCACTCCCTCTCTCTATCCCTCTCTCTCTCTTTCTCTCTATCCCTCTCTCTCCCACTCCCTCTCTTTCTCTCTATCCCACTCCCTCTCTCTATCCCACTCCCTCTCTTTTTCTCTCTCTCTATCCCTCTTTCTCTCTCTAAAGTTCTCTCTCTGTCATTCTTTTCACTCTTTCTCCCTCTCTCATTATATTTGTAATATAAGAGGGGATGCCCTTATGTCATCCTCTCTTACACAGACACACACACACACACACATACAGCGAGAGAAACAGAGAGAGAGAGAAACGCACACACACACACACCTATATTTAGCAGGCGGTTGATACAGCCCTCCTAATATCCTCATGGTTGTGTGCATGTGCACAAATATAGACAATCATATCAGCTTTGGCCACTTCGTCACACCAATAAACACACACACACACACATACATACACACACACACTCATGTCCTCATATCAATGCACCTTTGTTGCACCAATACACACACAGACACACACTAATGCCCTCCAGTATAGCCCCCTCTGTCACGTGTGCGCACACACACAGACACGCACACACACACACACCCTTATATCGGTGTAGCCCCTGTGGTCTGGGCTCAGCACACTTTAATGGCCCTGGTTTCCTGCCAATCGTATTAATTTCCTGAATATGTAAATGTCCTTAATGTGAGCCCTCTATAACAGAGCGAAACTGGAGAAACTTAATGAATCTTTGTAATTACAATCGCTATGGCGACGGAGCTACCTGGTCGAGCTGATATTACACCCATGGCACGGGTCTCCCCTCTATCCCTCTCTTTTGCTCTCCGTCTCTTCTTTCTCTTCATCCTCTTCTCTATCTCTCTTTCCTGGCTTGACTGAGTGAGAGAGAGAGAGAGAGAGAGAGTAGGACACCCAAGAAAAAGGAAAGCAGATCAAATGTTTTCATTATGGCCGAGCGTCTCCTTTAGGCACAAATAGGTGGGAGCGCAAGGCGTCGTTATCAGCTGAAAAATGAGTCGCTAACGCCATTAGCGCTCCAGAATGGAGCAACATTTTAATAGACTAATGTTCCCTCGCCGCATTCTCATTGGCTTTTAATGTGCAGCAGCAGCCTGCACCCCCCAGGAGCAGAGCCTGCACCCCACCTCACACACACGCACACACACACACATACAGACCCCCACACACACACGCGCACACACACACACGCACACATACACACACAGACCCACACACACGCACGCATGCACACAGACACACATGCACACACACACACACAGACCCACACATGCACGCACGCACGCACACACACACACATGCACACACACAAACACATACACACACACACACCCACACATGCACGCACACACAAAATGCTCCGCAACAACAAAATACAACCAAACTGGCCCCAAACTCTCTGTCTCTCTCTTGCTACCTTTCTAACACACACACACACACACACAAACACATGACACACACGCACACACACTTACATTTAGCTGCAGGTTGTAAAGGTGGAAGTGTGAGAAGGTTCCTCGTTAACGGTTAACGGGTCTAGCTGTCATTTTTAAGCAGCACTTGCGGAGAGTTTGCAGAACAGCAGTGAGAGCATGGAGCGCCATTTAAACCAGGAAGCATCGCATGGAGCGCCATTTAAACCAGGAAGCATCGCATGGAGCGTCATTTAAACCAGGAAGTAGAGGTCTGCGCGGGACTGATTTTTCAGCAGCAGGAACAAATTGTACCCACGTAAACGACAATATAGGCTATAGGCCTGCTATCCATCAGTTATGCTTAAACCCCGTTTTTTTAATGCTGCCTTTTAACATCCAGCTGAACTATAGTTATGAACACTACTTTAATCATTTCCATATTTAATTTTACGCACATATTTAATTTGCGGGAGTGCAGTGAATCATCAGTTTGTCCCGCGAACGCACCTCTCGCAAAGAGCTTTCAAATGTTGTCCCGCAACGCACTCTTTTGCGTCGGGACCCGCGGGTCTATCGCGGGAGTGCAGACCTCTACCAGGAAGCATCAGCATGGAGCGTCATTTAAACCAGGAAGCATCGCATTTAAACCAGGAAGCATCGCACACTGCAAAAGATGAATTCTAAAGTGTTATTAAGATTAAAAAATCTATTTGGTATTGTATTGTTTTAGTATGAAAAAGATTCCTAGCTTCTCAAAGATCATTTTGACATAATTTGAAGACTTTGACTTATTTTATGAGTCTTATCAAGACAAATTTGCTTAACGCACTGGCAGACAAATTTGCTTGTTTTCAGGATGAGACATCTTAAAATAAGTCAAACTTTTTTTTAAATTAAGTCAAATGAATGCGCTAGGTACGTCTCTTTGTACTGAAAACAATACCAACTAGTTTTTTTTATCTTGATATAAGATTAATGACACTTTGTTAGATTTTGTTAGATAAGCAGTATTTGCAGTGCATGGAGCGTCATTTAAACCAGGAAGCATCGGCATGGAGCGTCATTTAAACCAGGAAGCATGGCATAAAGCCAGGAGTTCCCAGAGCGTCAGTTAAAGTGTAGAGCATTACTTAGATGGCGAAATGTTAGAGATCTCCCAGGTGGATGAGAGACTGCAGATCTCCATCAACCGCTGCATACAGCGTGTCCAAACGTAGTGCGTCCAAGCTTAGAGCCCAAGCCGAAGCGACATCCAAGCCGTGAGCGCCCAAGAGTAGAGCAAGCGCAGCATATCCAAGCATATCCAAGAGTAGAGCCCAGCATTGCCCAAGCCGTAGTGCGCCCAAGCATAGCATATCCAAGCCGTGAAAAGCGCCCATATCCAAGCGCATAGCCCCCAAGCATAGTATATCCAAGTGTAGTAAGGCCCAAGCTGCAGAGCGCCCATGTCCAGCATTGCATATCCAAGTGTAGCGCCCAAACATAGCATATCCCAAGCTTAAAGTATATCCAAGCCCCAAGCGTCCAAGCATAGCATATCCAAGCGTAGAGCGTCCAAGCGCAGCATATCCAAGCGTACAGCGTCCAATCCAAGTGTAGCCAAGGCCCCTATATCAAGCCCCAGCATTGCATATCCAAGGCCCCAGCATTGCATATCCAAGTGTAAAGGCCCAAGCGAGCCCATAGCCATATCCCTAAGCTGCAGAGGCCCAAGTTTAGCATATCCAAGCTGTGAAAAGGCCCAGCATTGCATATCCAAGCGTAGTGCGTCCAAGCATAGCATATCCAAGCGTAGTGCGTCCAAGCGTAGAGCGTCCAAGCGTAGCATATCCAAGCGTAGAGCGTCCAGCATTGCATATATCCAGTCCCCAAGCATATCCAAGCATATCATCCAAGTGTAGTGCTATCCCAAGGCCCAAGTATATCCCGTTTAGTGCCCTGCCAAGCAGCATATCCAAGCCCGCCGCATGCCGTAGGCCCCAAGCATATCCGCATATCCAGCGTAGTAGCGCCCGCCGAGAACATACCCAAGCGTCCAAGCATAGCATATCCAAGTGTAGTGCGTCCAAGCGTAGCATATCCAAGCGTAGTGCGTCCAAGCGTAGCATATCCAAGTGTAGTGCGTCCAAGCATAGCATATCCAAGTGTAGTGCGTCCAAGGTAGCATATCAAAGTGTAGTGCGTCCCGCCGAGAGCCCCCGCCGCACATACCCAAGTAGTGCGCGCCCAAGCCGTAGCATATCCAAGCGTGAAAAGGCCCAAGCGTAGCATATCCAAGTGTAGTGCGTCCAAGCATAGAGCGTCCAAGCGTAGAATATCCAAGCATAGTGCGTCCAAGCGTAGCATATCCAAGTGTAGTGCGTAGTGCGTCCAAGCGTAGACCGTCCAAGCGTAGCATATCCAAGTGTAGAGCGTAAAAGCCGTAGTGCATCGGCGTAGTGTGGCGGCGTCTGGGCCTGGTATTGCGAAGCGCATCTGCCGTGAGCATCCAAGTGTAGTCCGGCCCAAGACAGCCAGACGCCGCCGGTAGTAAAGGCCCGCGACAGCGTAGCACGTCCAAGCGACAAGCATAGTGCATTCCATCATTGCTCATCCTCATCCCAGCGTAGCTTAGCCCTAGCTATCTGATTAGCCTTAGCCATCTGAACTCCCGCCACAATCACTAAAAATAAAGGACATTTAGACACCTGGAGCATCCACATACACACACTCACACCCAGCACGTGTGCAAGATGAGTCACACAGGAGGCCCAGAGAAAGCAAAGACCCCGCAAACCACAGAGATCACCTGGAAAGCCTATCTCGCTAACACACATACACACTAGGGTTGGGTATCGTTTGGGTTTTATCCGATACCGGTGCTAAATCGATACTTTTAAAACGGTGCCGGTGCCAAAACGGTGCCTGAACCGGTACTTTGTTTTTAAAATGTTTTAAATTAAAATGGTCTAAAGCATGAATTGCTTTTTTTTATTGATAAGACAAATTTGAACATGAAATTAAACTGTTAAATTCAATTTACTATCAATATCACATTGCTCCTACGAATAATACATTTAAATGTTAAAACAGCTTGCCATGCATGCACACACAATGGTAAGCTCTGCTTTCAAGTTTACCCAGTGTAGGCGGTTTGCCATAAGGTATGTTAAAACCGCTTGCCATAGAACTGCCAGATCATGGACAACTGCATTTGCAAGCAAGCTAATCTAACAGGGACTCTACTTTCCAGTTAATTCAGTGTGTTCCCAAATGCTTCAAGAAATGTCATGTCTTAATCCATAACACGTAATAGTTTTGAACATGTTAGGCTGCATAGTAGGCATTTTAACAGCAACTATGGCTATGCACTAACACCAGTCAGCTGAGTTTAATTAGCGATAACGTATGGAGATGTTTTCGTAGCCTCTTTGACAGCTCAGTGACATCAGGTATGTAACCTACATATTTATGTTTTTGCCAGCTAACTTTTAACATGATCTTCATATTCATTGTGATGCTATATGGGCCTCATATATATTAATATCATGCCATTATGTTGTTTAGAACACACCGTGAAATAAAGTTTTCACCTTACAACTTTGCTGATAAAATTTCAAATAAATGCCAGTTAGCGCATTAGCAAGGATATTGTGTAACGTATAGACTACTGTTGATGTTGTTTCATAGCCTTTTGCTTGTGTGTAGTTAGGCCCACTGCTAGATTTTAACAGGAGCTCGCGATATCGCTTTACAGTAAGCTACTTGGGCTCACGCAAGCTGTCAAACACTGTCCACTCGCCTATGTGGTGCACCCCTCTGGTTTATACATCCAGTGTTTGTTAGCAACACATTCAGATACAGTTAGCTATCAGAGCAAGATAATCCGAAATCCACATTGTTATTCAATGCAGTTACTACTGTTTGCGTCGGCACCGGTGCCATATTAGAACCGTGTTTCGTGCCCAACGCTAATACACACACACACATACACACACAAACACACACACACTCACACTCAAACCACGGAGATCACCTGGGAAGCCCCTCTCTCTAACACACACACACACACACCAAGGAGATCACTTGGGAAGCCTCTCTCTCTCTCACACACACACAGACGCGACAGCCCTACAAATGACCAGCTGGCTCATGGAAAAATGGCCGACTAAACGGTCAAATCTTCAGTGTCATTTTTAAATTCACTTCAGTTGTCATATAGACTGATGTGTTTGTTCAGTTGTCATATAGATTGATGTGTTTGTTCAGTTGTCATATAGATTGATGTGTTTGTTTTCACAGAGTTTCCCCAAACCGGAAGTGACCGCGATGTCGAGAGCAGTACTGCACTCACTCACAAATACATCAGGTGCTCGAGTGAGAGAGAAAGAGAGAAAGAGAGAGAAGGGGGAGGGAGGGAGAGAGAAAAAGCACAAAGAGCATTTTATGCTATAAAAATAAATGTTCAGCAATTCAATTCAAATTGAATTCAATTCAATTCAATTCATACTTTATTTGTCCCCAGCAAATGGATATTCAAATTAAAATCTAGTCCAAAATATTCAACACCACCATCCCAGCCTGCAAGACTCCACTAGATGGGATAAACACCCTATAGAAGCCCTGCATGCTGAATTCTGTAGAACACGTACAAAGAAAAGTGCCCACGAATGTCTGCAGGGCCGAATTAAGCCAATTTCTACTACTGATTTAGCCTGACATAGTCATACTCAATTCTAGTCAGAATATGAGTCTGATACTGCTCCATTGGGACGTAATTATGGGGCGTGTGTCAACCGATTCAGGGGGGGAATGCCTCTGCACTCAATTGGATAGACCTAACCAATCAGAGCAACGAACTAGCTTACCGTGAGGTGTATCAAGAAAACACACAAACCATCCTTCTTCTCCACAAATGCCTTAACATTGTTTTCTGGTCTTTTATAAAAGTTAGTGCCATCAATAACTCCTAGCCTACAACATTCATTAGCGAAGAGATATGTAGTAGGGTAGGCTATTAGGAAGAATCTGATAGCCTATATCCCCTCCGTTTTTAAAAAATAATTCTGTTGAACACTGATATGCTACAAACATGTTATAAACAGCTGGGAAAGGTTGTCGCAAATCCCTCGAACAGGTGGTCAATCAGAGATTTCAAACGAACGAGGGAACATGTTGCAATGCAACAGCGCTGTTCTCCCTTGATGAAAGTGAAACCACCAGTTTTCCCACATCTCAACTTTGGCCAAAGTTTTCAGAAATAATCGTTTTCAGTGATGGCATTTTCCATATGGGGTCTTAAAAGCCATGTCTCCTTCTAGCCACAGCGTTTTTGTTTCAAACATAAGCCTAATCTAAGCGTGCTCAGATGACGTGGCCATGCAGGTGCTGTTGCTCACCTGTCCATCATCGTAAAGCCCGATTTGATTGGTCCGCCCGATCTAGGGCGAGCATACTTGCTCCACAATGGGAGCAAGTATGGGCAGACCGAACCTCCCGACCTCAAATGTTGTGGGCGGGACTAAGCTCGGATTGGCACCCAGGCTACTACCAAAGATAATTAATGCGTATCAAGATGGGTCGTCCTAGTTCATGTCTATGAGGGCAAAGTGGAGTTCAGTCAGAGACGGGCTCTGGTTCAGTCCCCGCCTGCACAGGGGCGTGTCACTGACGTATGACTGACCTTTGAACGCCCCGGTTCCACGCCAGACAAGCCGGAGTACAAAACAAAGTTGGTGTACTGTACACCTTCATTAATGTTGATTTTCTCCCGACTGGAGGGTCATACTGTCACAACATTCTCCAGAAATGGGGAGGAGGGTTTGGAGATCATGATACCGTGTCCGAAATGTGCATCCATTGCTCAGAAAAATAAGGCTTTGACAAATTCTGGGAAATTCTTGGATTCTGCCATAGACCTCAATGTTAAAAAGGGAGCCCGATCACTGCATAAATGGGGATAGTGGCCCCTCAAGGGGTGTGTACTACTGCTTAATTCTATTTGCATACATTTCCAGGGACAGGAAATGGTTTCTCAGGAAGTATCTTCGTAATCAACCATCTTTGCTACTACTGATTAATAAAGATCACTAAAATTCTGGGTTCACCTAAAATTAAGCCCCCAAAATTCAGTACACTTTACAGCATTTCAATCCCGAGAGGTGAGCCCTAAATCCAGTCCCCTAAATCAGATGGTCTTAAAAACTAACTAATCCACTAACCCCTAACACAGATAATGTTCAGGCCAGCACTGCTCCAAACCAATTAAAGTTAACCAAAATAAAAACAAAGAATACCACACAGGGGAGGTTGAGTCAGTCCTTCTATATTGTGATAAGTAAACACCCCAAAGGGATGAATACTTTGATAGACTCGGCCAGGCCATCCCAGGCTTCCTCATATTAGAAGAGCAGGAGAGGCTCGCAAATGGCAGCGGGCTATGTCTCCTCACTACAGTGTGAGAGATTATATAATTGCAATCTCCTCACTATGTCTCCTCACTACAGTGTGAGAGAAGCCATTATATAATTACAATCTCCTCACTATGTCTCCTCACTACAGTGTGAGAGAAGCCATTATATAATTGCAATCTCCTCACTATGTCTCCTCACTACAGTGTGAGAGAAGGCATTATATAATTGCAATCTCCTCACTATGTCTCCTCACTACAGTGTGAGAGAAGCCATTGTATAATTGCAATCTCCTCACTATGTCTCCTCACTACACAGTGTGAGAGAAGCCATTATATAATTGCAATCTCCTCACTACAGTGTGAGAGAAGCCACAATTATATAATTGCAATCTCCTCACTATGTCCCTCACTACAGTGTGAAAGAAGCCATTATATAATTGCAATCTCACTATGTCTCCTCACTACAGTGGAGAGCCATTATATAATGCATTCTCACTACAGTGTGAGAGAAGCCATTATTATAATTGCAATCTCCTCACTATGTCTCCTCACTACAGTGTGAAAGAAGCCATTATATAATTGCAATCTCCTCACTATGTCTCCTCACTACAGTGTGAGAGAAGCCATTATATAATTGCAATCTCCTCACTATGTCTCCTCACTACAGTGTGAGAGAAGCCATTATATAATTGCAATCTCCTCACTATGTCTCCTCACTACAGTGTGAGAGAAGGCATTATATAATTGCAATCTCCTCACTATGTCTCCTCACTACAGTGTGAGAGAAGCCATTAATTATATAATTGCAATCTCCTCACTATGTCTCCTCACTACAGTGAGAGAAGCCATTATATAATTGCAATCTCCTCACTATGTCTCCTCACTACAGTGTGAGAGAAGCCATTATATAATTGCAATCTCCTCACTATGTCTCCTCACTACAGT
>NC_063208.1:2645601-2685601 GCF_017589495.1 Alosa alosa
CCATAGCTTTAGGTGAACGGAGATGCAGATCATCTCACTAATTCATTTATTTGTGCAAGCCCATGGTCTGCCTTCACTCCAGCGGTGGATGCTTTTAAAGCTGTTACAGCAATAAGCTAGTTGCTACAATATAGGCTACCTCTGCTAGTTGCTATAGGCTACCTCTGCTAGTCTACAATATAGACTACCTCTGCTAGTTGCTACAATATAGGCTACCTCTGCTAGGCTACAATAAGTTGCCTAACAGACAACAGCTTGATTTCGAGGTATCACTGGGCTATTAATGGCCTAACTATAATATCACAGAATAATGACAGAACTGTAAGATCAAATTCAAAAATGTTTACCCAAAGCATGTTTTGCAAACGTATGCAAAGGGAATAGAAATAAATTGTGTTACATACCAACTTAATTCATGTCAATTCAAAGACTAGGATTAGGCTACGCAGTTTCTATGCTGTTTCCTTGGATAGTTAAAGGAATCCACGTCGTCTAAATATTGCTGCTTTTAGCCCACGTTATCAGCGTGTATAAGTTAGCAGCAGGTTTGATATTCGCCGGATATTCATCTTCGATTTACCCTGCATTCATCTCCAGTGTTAAGTTTCACTTGTGCAGGGACACACACACATTGAGTGCTCATACCAATTGTAGGCTATGCCTCTATAGTCGATGACACCAAATTAAGAAGTTTTTCCTGATTAGGGAAACTCTGAGTTTATTTTTCTTTCAGTTTGCGGTTCCATAACACCATTAAATCTTGCTGCAAATGATCAGACGAGGGACAGAAGCACCAGCATAATTGAACTCCGCGGCTCCACGGACCAGTAATCCTCTTGTGGAGGAGGAAAGAAGTTTGAGAAAAGCTGCAGATCATAGACAGAGAAAGCATTTTATGCTCTGAGAAAAAACAGTTGCGTGTCAAGTGTAGCCAAGGGCCTGTCTACACAGAAACAACAAGTGGCTTGGTGTGTGCACCTTCGTTTACAACGTCTTTGACTCCCTGCATTTCCGTCTCCTCTCTCTCTCTCTCACTCTCTCTCTCACACACACACACACACACACACATTTTGTTTCTGGCTCTCTCTCTCTCACACACACACACACACACACACACACATTTTGTTTCCGTCTCCTCTCTCTCTCTCTCACTCTCTCTCTCTCTCACACACACACACACACACACACACACATTTTGTTTCGGCCCTCTCTCTCTCCTCACACACACACACACACACACATTTTGTTTCCGCCCTCTTTTGGACACACACACATTTTTGTTTATCCTCTCTCTCTCTCTCTTCTCTCTCTCACACACACACACACATTTTGTTTCCGGCTCCTCTCTCTCTCTCTCACTCTCTCTCTCACACACACACACACACATTTTGTTTCCGGCTCCTCTCTCACACACACACACACATTTTGTTTCCGGCTCCTCTCTCACACACACACACACACACATTTTGTTTCCGGCTCCTCTCTCACACACACACACACACACACACACACACACACATTTTGTTTCCGGCTCCTCTCTCACACACACACACACACACACACACACACACACACATTTTGTTTCCGGCTCCTCTCTCACACACACACACACACACACACACATTTTGTTTCCGGCTCCTCTCACTGTAGATTTCCTTCGTTTTTCTCATCAATCTCAATACTCAATACAACCACAAAGCAACATTTGATTCTGATTTGATTTGATTTGAATCACTGACACACACACACACACACACACACCTACTGTCATTTGCAAATGAATTACTTTAACAGTGCAGACAGATCACTGAGAGAAAAAAAAACTAAATTTGTGATGCGTGTGTGTGAGTGTGTATATGTGTGTGTGTGATGCTATATGGTAATTCTGTGTGATGTCTAGGTGGTGAGCTAAGGATTAATGTGAACATGTTGACAGTTGCCCTCTCCTCGACTGACACAAACATATGACACAGAAGTGTGTCTGTGTGTGTCAGTGGTAATCCTGGCATAAGCACATGACACTAGAGTGCCATGGACAAGCTTGTGTGATGAGTCTGTCAAGAATGTAAGGGTGTGTGTGTGAGAGAGAGAATGTGAAAGAGAAAGTGTGTGTGCGTGAGTGTGAGAGAGTGAAAGAGCTAGAGAAAGAGAATGTGTGAGAGAGAGTGAAGGTGTGTGTGAGAATGTATGTGTGTGTAAATGTGTGTGTGTGTGGTGTTTGTGTGTGATTGGTAGGGCTGTCACTTTACGTTCGAAAATCGATTGGACCAACCAACACAAGTTTCATAAACTAAAATAGGGAATCGATTTTAACCAAATATGTACATTTCATTTTAAACAAGTTAAACAAATAAAAAAGATAGCTGTAACAAAACCCACAAACAAGCAGAAAAAGAAAATAAAGAATTCCGAAAGTGCAGTAGGCATTGCGAAAGCTAAAAAGAAAATTCCCACCAATTTTACGCACCGGAAAAAGCTGTTTCAATCGGCTGCTGTGCAGCTGGTGTTTTGCCAAAAAATGTAGGACAACGCGATCAACCTGTGCGACACGAGAGAGACGAGTGATACACCCTAATAAACTTGAGGAGCTCGATATGGAAGCACTTCGGGTTTTGGGTAGATCAAACTATGGAGAAGGACAAAGCGGTATGCAAACTGTGCAGTCGTGAGTTCTATGTAGGCGAAATTTGTTTGACATTTTTAATCGTAAACACAGCCCTGTTGAAGCCTGCAGTAATGTCTTTCACTGATGTTATGGCAGTCCACTCTGTTTTCGAGAATGTTGCACTCAGGGGCGGACTGGGACCAAAAATCGGCCCTGACATATTTGGCCCAAGCGGCCCTCAAATCGGTCCGGCACACCTAATTAAATACAAAAGCTTTGCATTACCCTTAAATATGCATATTTTCAACTGTCATGGAGCACTGAAAGTGATGTAGGCCTCATTGGCTATCACTCTGATTGATCAGAGGTAGCCATGGAGCACATGATCTCTTTATTCAAGTAGGCTATACAAGCAATTACTAAAGAAGAATTTCTGCTTGAATTCAAAGTGTCATTTCAAATTATTCAATAGGCTAGATTTAAACTATACAATGCTCAACTGACAGCAGCACCAAACAGTTACTGAAGCCTATGTGTAAAGGGCTAAATTACCTAGGTAGACATTAATCACTTTAGAACAACTGAAACAACACAAAATAAACAGGGCTGTTGCTGTTCTTTAATGTCTTCCAGTACAGTAGCCTATTGTATAGGTTACTGTATAGCTTAGTTGGCTTGTGCATGAATATGACTTGATGTTTTGTAGCCTACATTTCCGTCAGTCTACAGTCTTTTAGCCCATCTTTACCATGATAACCCTTCCAAGATAGAACCCTTTCGACTACTTTGAGAGACCAACCACCACTCATGCCATCGATGTTGAATTTTGGGCGTCTGATCAATCTGACCAACAATTAGCCTAACATCGATTTGACAGTCTTTGCTGTCTTGGGTTTGCAAATCATTCATTTAGAACATTTAAGTTAGCGCTATTTTTTATTATAATCACAGCACGGCCTTATTATGTTATCATTAGCCTATCATTACATTATCGCAATTCATCATAATCATCATCGTCAGCATGGCTTGTCACACATAGCCTACCTGCTCCACCACGGAGTTCTTATCATGTAGCCTCAACTAGGCCCCACCACCTGCTCACTGTCCCTCTGCTCTGTATGTTTGCTTACATCCTCGTTCAAACTCAACGAACTTCAACATGTTGCTGACATATGCTAGCCTACAATAATGTATTTTTGAAGCTTCTACATTGGTGTTACTTTTACACTATTGTCACTACCGGCACCCGCCGCAATTTCGTGTAGGCAACTTCGATTAACTTTTGATGCGCTCACAGAATCCTAGCCTGGCCTCGGCCTGCCTACGTACTTCCGGTCGATTTCTTCTCCCTACAGTACTCCGTCTGGAATAGGTTGATTCACGCTCGTTTACTTCGGCAGTTGGGCAGCCGACCAACCAGCAAACAGAGGGCGTCCCTGAGAGCGATTACGTACCCAGGCATGGTGTTTAGCTACGTCCCCGCCCCTGAAGCATCGCTTGGAATACATCAACGTAGGGAGCGAAATCTTTGAGCAAATGTGAATAATAGTTTAGCCTATTAACAGGAGTGTCATGAACAAAGTCACAGTGGAGTAGGAGGTTATATCGTCAGCTAAACTTTAGTCATAGATTTTGTCACTTGAAATAGACTACGAACGTACCCGAGTCAAACTGTAGTTTAGTAGGCTACATGGTCGGGTCAAAATCGCTATTTTTCAAACACTAAGAAGGCTCGACATGACTTGAAACTTTGATTGAAGCATCATCAGTGTCTCTACATATGAACTCGAGCATTAAGAACATTGTTCGTGTACACATAGTTTACTAAAAAGAAAGATTTTGGACAACTCACTCCTTGCAAGATGGCGGCAGCGAGCAGAAAAAACAAGTGAGTTGTTCAAAAACCTCTCTTTTAGTAAACTCTGTGTACACCAACAATGTTCTCAATCTTCGAATTCATGTGTAAGACACTGATAATCGATCAAAGTTTCATCAAGTGTCGAACCTTCATAATGTATTTGAAAAATAGCGATTGTATCAAAAAGTAGTAGCCCTATAGGAATCCCATTCAAAGGTCATTTCACCCAAAACGACAACACATACAAGCTTAAAAAATGGCAAGAATCACGGACGTACTTATGCATTTATATGAAAGTTTGACTTGGGTACATTCACAAAACACTATATGATGCATTTTGGTGAGAGTTACGCAGATGCAACGTGTGATTGTTTGCTGATAAGATGCACTCGTGCTTGTTATGGTCATGCTGCAGAGAAACTTCTCTGTATGACGAAACGCCGGTTGTTAGTGATTGGTTCAAAGCGGTTCAAAGGAACTCCAATGATTTTAAACCTCAAACTGTGCCCTCCCACCCGGAAATAAACAAACGCCTATGGATCTAGGCCAGACTCTCTGCGATGTCAGAGAGTCTGGTTTCCAGGCCAACAGAATCCTGGCTCTGAGCCAAAATGCGAGGGGTGGGGCTTGACATGAGCTTTTATTGGATCAGTCGAGTGTCAATATGGAAATGTAACCAATGGGCCGCTGATTGTCCTTCCTTTGGGCCGACCGTTGGCCAAAATGATTAAATTATAATTATGGGTGAGTGTGTGTGTATTAATTCAGCGTTTGGTAAATATCTGCCGGATAGAACTCTGTTCTCAGTTCCCACTCCTCTCAGCATGACGTTCAGCTGATTGATGAAGATCTTCTTTCAGATTGCACACACACACACACACACACACACACCCATACACAGTCACGGACACACACACAGTCATGGACACACACAAACACACACACACACACACACACACACACAGCTCATGTCACCGCTGTGTTATTCCACACAGGGCAGCTGAATTGCTTGGGGGATATTAAAAATAGATGTAATTCACGGAGCGGTATCGCTTTCAGTAATTATCCCAATTACAGAACCGGATGCCCATCAGAACCGCCCGGAACCCACGCAGGGCACCGACCGGAACCCACACAGGGCACCGCCCGCTCACGGAACACTCAGCATGTGGCGTAGAACACTCGCCAGCCCACTCAGAACCAGACTCAATATGGCCTGAACAAGCAGAGGTGTGTGTAAGAGACAGTGTTTATTTACGTGTGTGTGTTAAAGAGAGTGACAGTGTCTATATGTGTGTGTGTGTGTGTGTGTGTTAGAGAGAGTGACCGTGTCTATATGTGTGTGTGTGTGTGTGTGTGTGTGAACATGCAGAAAGTGACACAGTTGATGTGCCTCAGGTGATTCAGAGCTTATTTTCCGTGTCAGCCTTCATAAAAACATCCGATTAGGTGAGTGGGCTTCGTTTCCTTGTCTTGTCTTCACTTTAATGTCATTGTGGGGTGTGTGAGTGTGTGTGTGTGTGTGTGTACGCGCGCTTGGAGGGCAGCTTTATTGGATAAATACCATTTTTTTTAAACTAAATCTTTTCTGGCCTCCTGCTCAGTCACACCTAAAACATGCGGAACCTTCCAGAACCATTTGCATTTAGAGGGAAACACCTGACACACCCCACACACACCTGGGCCTTCTGCAAGAGCACCGTACATGTGTGTGTGTGCTTTATTTGTGTATGATGGAGAAATTAGTTCCTGTCCGTCAAGCCCAATGGAACTGTCACAACCAATGAGGGAGTCCATTTGTTTGTGGACATTCCGAACAGGAGAGCTGGACTGGGGGCGAGGTGGAGATTGGACACAGTCCAGTTCCTGTTGTGTGTGTGTGTGTGTGTGAGAGAGAGAGAAGCGTGTGTGAAAGAGAGCCAAACACAAGCGAGGGGAATGAAGTGACTTTGTACCACAAGTGGAACACACTGACGCCAGAAGGCCCTGATGCAACAATCACACACACACACACACACACACTTAGCCTTTCCCAGTCTTCCTCTCTCACACACACACCTGAGATCTCTCCAGCCAAATCCCAGCCCTTAACCTAACACACTCTCTCTCTCACACACACACACACACACACACGCTTTTACCTTTTATTACAGAGGATCTCAGAGGATGCTCTGTAAGAGGATAAGCATTCCTGATGAGAGTAATGATGTGTGTGTGTGTGTGTGTGTGTGTGCGTGCGTGTTGCTAGATGGGCCTACAGGTCCCTGTAGACACACTTAGGATCATATGGAACAGAGACATAATCCGACATGACAGCTCTTCCCCAGACTGGAGGGCTGTAGGACAGGTATGCCTACACACACACACAAACATACACACTCACACACACATGTATGCCCATCCACAGTCATGCCTGCACACACACACAAGAGCACGATGTTTAGCTACCAGGAACAGCATGACAGGCTTGCCTAAAGCACACACACACACACACACACAGTAACACAAGCAGTCTGAAGAGTCATCTGGCTTAAGTCATGGTTAGAGATGCATCGGAATGCTGGTGTATTGTTCATGAGACTAGACCCCCCACACTGGCCTTCTCTGGGACATGGCGAGGGATGTAACGACATCACAAAGACATTCTTATGACGACATCACAGACATTCTTATGACATCACAAAGACACTCTTATGACGACATCACAAAGACACTCTTATGATGACATCACAAAGACATTCTTATGACGACATCACAAAGACACTCTTATGATGACAGTGATGGGTGTGCAGAGCAGTCGGATGTGAAAAGGACCCCAAGGACTGAACATTACAATCTATACAACACTATGGGAGGTTTCCTATTGGCCGTGGCACAGCTTAATCGAGACCACTGGTGTCAGTAAGTGCCATTCATTCTCCCAGACCGGAATACTCATTCTCTCATTCTTCTTTTCCCAGATTGGAATTCTCACAGTGACAGAAGGCAGAGAAATGATGTAGGCTTTCTCTACATTAAACCGGGCAAATCTACAAACGCATATTTGAGGTGAAAAAGATATCCGCCCACTGTAGAATGGGGCAGAAAAATTATTCAAGTATTCAAGTATTTCAATTAATCATAAAATGGCCCTGAAATGTCACTAGACATTAATAAATCATGTTAATTTCAAATACTTATATCACTGACAACAGTAGTCCAGCCAAGATAATGTCATTTAAAAAGTGAAGTTGCAGCCCTCAACTGATGTTGATGTGTTTTGTCATGTCATGTTGTGTTTTGGCCTGATGCGCCACCCTCCATCTACTGTATCTACTAATCACAAAGTCAGTAGTGTTTCAGCATCCGGGTTGGCAATCTCGAGTCAGGGGGGAGGGGGAGGGGATAATTACTTTTACAATGACATTACAATATGCAGTACCCAATTTAGCTGAATACTACAGCCGCGGCCTATCTGAAAAAACGAATGCAGACTTTCTAGAAAAAATCTCGTTTACGTTTGCCCCCTTCCGGACCCATGTGGTATCAGAAGGCCCTTTCCTTAATCCAGCCGAGGTCGACTTGTTAACTGATAATGTAATGAACTCATTACGCTCAACCCTTGATTCAGTAGCACCACTAAAAAAGAGAGTAAGGAAACAAGTAAGGCGTGCTCCATGGTACACTACACAGACAAAAACCCTCAAACAAACTTGGCAAACTTGAACAAAAAATGGTACTACTAAATTGGAAGTCTTCCGCCAAGCATGGAAAGATAGCCTTATCACCTACAAAAAGTCAACCTACTATTCCTTGCTGATCGAAGAAAACAAAAACGATACAAAATTTCTCTTTACCACAATTTCCCGCCTGACGAAGAGCCACACTGAAGTAACCGAATCTATCCCTATTTGCCTAAACAGTAACGACTTCATGAACTTTTTCAATGACAAAATTGAAACAATTAGAGATAAGATTAATAACCAATCAGTCTCACCAGATATTCGTACTCCATTGCTGAACGGTAGCGAAAACATAATTGAATCACAGATGAGACGAACAACTTTGAATTAATTTACACCGATCGACATATTAGACCTCACTTCCACAATTTCCTCATCAAAATCTACAACTAGTCTACTAGATCCTATCCCTACTCATCTTCTGAAATCTGCTCTCCCTTTCTTGGACAATGCTTTGCTCCAGATCATAAATAACTCACTGCTGTCAGGGCATGTACCACAGTCGTTTCTAAGTTATCTGTTATTAAGCCATCCCTCAAAAAACCTACCCTTGACCCTAACGGCCTGGCCAACTATAGGCCTATATCTAATCTCCCTTTTCTGTCGAAAATACTAGAAAAAATAGTGTCCAAACAAATTAGTGGGATAAGAATTATATCAGTCTGGTTTCAGAGCTCACCACAGTACTGAATCAGCCTTAGTTAAAGTTTTTAATGACCTCCTCATTGCTGCCGATAATGGACATATATCAATTTTAGTCCTCCTGGACCTCAGTGCTGCCTTCGACACCATAGACCATTACATACTACTTCACAGGCTTGAACATTTGATAGGCATTAAAGACTCAGCACTCGCTTGGTTTAGATCATACCTTTCTAACCTTGAACAATTTGTACAAGTCCACAATAAACCGTCTATCCAGACTATAGTAAAATATGGGGTGCCTCAAGGCTCAGTACTAGGGCCCCTGTTATTTTTTCTCTCTATATGCTTCCCTAGGCTCTGAAATTAGGAAACAGGGCATTAAATTTCATTCTTATGCAGGCGATACACAACTATACCTCTCCGTGGAAACCTGGCAATTAACTCCGTTAGCCAAACTTGACACATGTATAAGAGATATAAAGACATGGATGACAAATAATTTCCTGCTTTTGAACTCCGATAAAACATAAGTCATGGTTGTAGGTCCTAAAAAGATGAGGGACATCCTATCCTCATCACAGGCTACATTACTGATCTTCGACTATCCTTATCCACAAGTGTTAAAAATTTAGGAGTTACAATTGACCAAGACCTATCACTAAGTAATCACATAAAACAGATTACCAAAACTTCATTCTATCACTTAAGGAACATTTCAAAGATAAGGAAGTCCTTATCCTTACCAGACGCTGAAAAATGAATCCATGCTTTTGTAACCTCAAGGATTGATTATTGCAACGCTTTGTATGCTGGCTGCAATAACACCTGTCTAAAGAGCTTACAGCTTATACAAAATGCAGCTGCTTTCACACTCACTCACTAGAACTAAAAAATATATTTCCCCTATCCTGGCATCTCTACATTGGCTGCCTGTTAAAAGTTGCATTGACTTCAAAGTATTACTTCTAGCATAAAAGCCATTAATGGCCAGGCACCAGAATATATTAAAGATCTCCTAGTCTCATATAACCCACCCAGACCGTTCACGATCACAGAATACTGGCCTTCTTGTAATTCCAAGAATCTCAAAACGACAGTAGGTGGCAGAGCTTTTAGCTATCAGCGCACCCTTCCTCTGGAATAATCTACCCTCCTCTCAATTTGATTAGCAGACACCCTCCCTATTTTAAGTCTAGACTTAAAACATACCTCTTACTGCCTCCCATAGTTAGGTATGGTGCGATTGTGGAACTTCACCCATCTCGATTTTGGAATGGACCACCCTGCTGAGTCCTCGTGTGACTGGCACCCCAGTCGCGGCGTGAGATGGTGGTCACTGACCATACCTGCGCTTGGTGTTGACTACCCCTCACCATGCCTTAGTTATGCTGCTATAGCATAGTGCTGTCATGGACTTCTCATGTGCCATGCCGTACAACCCCCTCCCCTCTCCTCTCTCTCCTACCCTCTTTCTCTCAACTCTCCCTCTCTTGCCCATTCTCACTATGATTTACTGTAACAATATATAGCACTACTGATCACTTCTTGACATTAACCACATTGATTTCAAGTAATACTAACCCATTCTACATCTCTCTTCTCCCTTACTGTACCTCACTTGTGAGGTATATCATCACCAGTCATCAACCATCCGTGTGCCTGGCCCTCCTCTTACCCATCCCACCTGAAGTCCCATCCTTGACTGCTGTATTACTGTCCCCCTACCTGGATTCCTGGCCCGTACAGCCCCATCACCTGCCTATGACAACTCTGCCCGGATTCTGGCCTGTCTGCTGACCCACCACTGGCCCCATCACAACTTTCTTTCCTGGACAATTCCGACGCCGGACTATTGCACTTTCTCTCACTAAATCATGATTAATGCTTTATCATACCGGACACGTAATCATCCCACCTTCTGTAACCTTCACCTCAGGTGCTTTAAACACCATGTCCTTCTCTCCACACCTGACTGTCATATGCATTTGTCATTGTTTACAGACCTTACTGTCCTGTATTGACCCTAGGCAGATGGGTCAGGCCCTTGAGTCGTGGATCTGCTCCTATATGTATCTCCAATTCTAGGGAGTTTTTCCTCCTCGCCCCTGTTACCCATGGGCCTTCCTTCCTTCTTTCTTCCTTTTCTTTTCTCCCTCTTTTCTTTTTCTCTGATTGCCTACATTCTGTAAAGCGCCATGACACATGTGTAATGTTTTGGCGCTATATAGGCACAATAAATTGAATTGATAAACCAGTCTACAGTAATTTGAAAGTGATTGCAGTACCAGTGTTGCCCACAATCTTACATATGGTTCCTTTAAGTTTCAAACACATATTTATTTGTTTATTTATTTATAGCCTATTTATTTATTAATGGACATAGTTAAAGCGGGAAGTAGGTTGCTTTTAATTATCGAACGTTCTATTGAACATATGTTTTTATTGATATTGATTACATGTCTATCGCGATAAATATCGCTATTGTTTTATCACCCAGCCCTACCTTTAGTTAGGGTTTTTTTTTTCAAAAGACCATCCAGAGTTCTTTTCGTGTTTCATTGTCTCCCCTGTGTCATCGAGAAGATCGAACACTGCACAACACACTGCACAATGCACTGATACATACAGGAGCAGCGATCCAATCCAGCCTACAGAGGTGACCCACACAAAGCTGGGAAAGTTGTCCGCTCAAGGGTTTACTTTCTAAGACACCAAGTTGTCCGCTCGAGGGTTTACTTTCTAAGACACCAAGTTGTCCGCTTACTTTCTAAGACACCAAGATGTCCGCTTACTTTCTAAGACACCAAGTTGTCCGCTTACTTTCTAAGACTCTGTTTATGGGCAAAACACACTGCACAATGCACTGATACATACTGTACAGTACAGGAGTAGCGATCCAATCCAGTCCAATGCACCAGAGCAGACAATAAAATGCAACCAGACTCTGTTAGCAGATGTATTTTCTGTGAAACAAAGTTAAGGGGCCTTTTAAGGTCAATAAAATTTCAATGTCGGAATGTTAGGAAGACGTAGCTTGTAGAAAATGGGTTCGTAACTTACATTGCTGAATGTAGGGAAATTCTGGATGAATCTAAGCTAATGTTTTTTTCTATGCATGCAGACAACAAAGACTTAGCTGTATTTTGCATATGTCCCTTGCTGGCCACCGTTATTTTAAAATGGTGCACGTACATGGAGAGTTGTCCCTACGCTATGTAGAATGAGGATTTCTAAGCCAATAAGTATGCTTTGAATTGGTGGTGGTGGTAATTAAACATGAATGGGCCATATGTTAACATACTGAAAACGTTACACAGGGGACCTTAAATAGGTTATTATTCTGTCACTGTAAGTCACATATTCAGACAGTGAATAAGGAGTCCGTAAACTATACTATTTTGATCCATACTATACAGTATACCAGACGCCTTAAATCCATACTATGTACCAGAAACCTTAAATCATACTAAACAGGCTGCTTATTAAGGATTGACCAAGAATAAATGGCCTATTGATTAAGAATAAGAAATTGCATTAATGCATACACAAATTAGTGTATGTATTACACGTGTATGTGTAATATATTAATGGCTAGCATGTGCTCGCTAAACTAAAGTGTTACAGAAAAATCTCTTCATATGTATACCTCCAAACGCTTTAACAACATAACTCTCCAAATACATGAAGAATATAACTCCCTCTTTTTCTTTCTCTCTCCCTTTTTTTTTCTCTCTCTCTCTCTCTCTCTCCCTCCGTCTCATCCCCCCCCCCCAGATCTCCAGACCACAGGCTGGGACGGCCTAAAATAGCCCCACCGTCACATTTCACCTCGCGGAGTGCTTTTCTTCCCCCAGTCAAAAGACATCTAATTGCTAATCTATAATCCGGTTAATATGCTCATGCCGTGTGCGATTGATCCTGTGCCAGCCTCGGCCCCGACGCCGCCGGCACCATTAATCCTATTAGCCATCGTGTGCCGCGTGGCGTGGTGTAGTGTGTGCCGAGTGCTGTGTGTGTGTGTGTGTGTCGCGTGGTGTGACGTGGTGTGTGCCGAGAGCTGAGTTTGGGTTTGGGTTTACCATTCAGTTGAGTGCCGTGAGTTTACTGCAGCCGCCAGACACACACACAGAATCGAAAGAGCTCTTTTCCTGCAGCTGCCAGACATAAGCTCTACTCTGTGCCTCTGTCTCTCTCTCTCTCTTTTCTCTCTCTCTCTCTCTCTCTCTCTCTCTCTCTCTCTCTCTCTCACACACACACACACACACACACACACACACACACACACACACTGAATCTAAACCCCTCTTTTGCTGGAGCCGCCTGTGGCAGACTCTTCATAAAGCTCCAAAATCTCCATCGAAGTCCCAAATACTCACCCTATATATATACCCCCTCTCTTTTACACACACACACACACACACACACACCCAACACTGACAACTAACTCCTCACCTACCTATACCCCCTCTCTTTAACACACACACACACACACACACACACACACACACACACACACACACACACACACACACACACACCCAACACTGACGACTAACTCTTAACTCCTCACCTACCTATTCTATATACCCCCTCTCTCTTACACACACACACACACACACACCGACGACTGACTCCTCACCTTGTTACCACCCCACTCTATTCACCACCTCTCTTTTACACACACACACACACACACACACACTCCGCAATCTCCACTTCATTTGAACAGAGCAAAAACCACCCAATGAAACACACACACACACACACACACACACACATCATGGTTAGAGATGCATTTTTAGAGCAAAAACCACGCAGTGAAACACAGAAAACCTTTTTCAAATGCATGATTGGCACCTTTGACCCCTTGAAATGGGCCAATCAGCTCTGGAGGTCACTTCTCTTTCAAGGTTCTTCTGCCCTTGACCAATCTACTGCCCCCTTCCCATTCAACCAGTCATGAGTCTGCCCTTAACACACACACACACACACACACACACACACTTAATATACACACCACATTCAACCAGTCATGAGTCTGTCCTTAACACACACACACACACACTTAACACCACATTCAACCGGATTGCCAGGACCATCGGTACTGCGTAGAACCATATTGGCAGGACCATTGGTAACCAGATTGCCATTCACTGATGGACAAAACTGGGAAGATGATGTTATGCCAAATATGCAGAAAAGGTATAAATTGCAGAACACCAAAAGATTACAATTGCACACAATTACAGTAAATACACTTCCGGTCTGCTCCAGACACACACACACACACACACACACACACAGCTCGCTCCTCATAGCATGACCTATCCTGGGCTGCTCCTCACTGCTGATGAAGCCTGGCGCTGCACTGCAGTCCTAGTTGCAGAGCTTGGTTGTGTGTGTGTGTGTGTGTGTGTGTGTCCCACCCTTCGTCTGGGTCGGATAACAAATAAAACGCGGTCTAGTCACAGAGTAGGTCTGCTCCATAACAACCATCATTTCCTTTCATCACACACATCTCATTTCATAATAAGAATAATAATCATCATTTACAGGTTGAAGATAAATGGGAGGTTGACTGACTGCATTTCATTTGCCAGAAAATAGCATGAGTCATATTGCTGTGGAATTAGACTGGAAACTAGGGTGAGAAATAAATACTGGTCATTGTTAAATGTGTTTTGACTACACTTCCCATAATGCTTTGTTGGGGTTTTGGGAGAGGGAGAAGAGGAGATCTGGAGAGTAACAAGGTTTTCAAGGATTTCAAGGTTTACATGGTTCCTATAGAGAGTAGAACTAGAATAGAATAGAGCATGGTTCCTATAGAGAGTAGAACTAGAATAGAATAGAGCAAGGTTCCTATAGAGAGTAGAACTAGAATAGAGCATGGTTCCTATAAAGAGTAGAACTAGAATAGAGCATGGCTCCTAGAGTAGAACTAGAATAGAATAGAGCATGGTTCCTATAGAGAGTAGAACTAGAATAGACTAGATCAAGGTTCCTCCTACTGTGGGGAGTGGAATTAGAACATAATAGAATATCTATTCTTCTGTAGAGAATGACATTAGCATGAAATTTCCAACTGTACAGGGTGGAACTCAAATAGAATAGAGCATGGTTCTTACTGTACAGGGTGGAACTCAAATAAAATAGAGCATGGTTCCTGTGGAACTCAAATAGAATAGAGCATGGTTCCTGTGGAACTATAATAGAATAGAGCATGGTTCCTGTGGAACTCAAATAGAATAGAGCATGGTTCCTGTGGAACTCAAATAGAATAGAGCATGGTTCCTGTGGAACTCAAATAGAATAGAGCATGGTTCCTACTGTAGAACTGGTTTGCAAGGGGCATTTTATCTGCTCTTCAGGATGGTGCAGGATGGTGCATTTTATCTGCTCTTCAGGATGGTGCAGTTGATCTGCTCTACAGTGTGTATGTGTGTGTGTGTGTGTGTGTGTGTGTGTGTGTGTTCAGGATGGTGCAGTTTATCTCCACGTCCGAATCGTTCTCCACATCTGAGTGTCTTACAGTGACAGTGTAAGAGAGAACACATCACTTATTTAAATACATAACACACACACACACACACACACATGCACACACACACACACACACACACACACACACACACACACACACACACACACACTCACAGTGTAAGAGAGAACACAAAACTTATTCAAATA
Source organism: Alosa alosa (assembly GCF_017589495.1). NCBI lineage: Eukaryota > Metazoa > Chordata > Actinopteri > Clupeiformes > Clupeidae > Alosa > Alosa alosa. The sequence goes on from NC_063208.1 coordinate 2,661,122, forward strand.
CATAACACACACACACACACACACACACAAAGTGAGAGAGAACACACAACACTTATTTAAATACCTAACACACTCTGCTCTGAAAATCCCTTACTTTATCCATTAGGATCTTAATGAAGTCTCTCCCCCTGTCTCTCTTTTTCTCTCACTCACACACTCAAACACACACACACACCCACACACACACTCAGACACACACACATGCACACACACACACACACATGCACACACACACACACACACACACGCACACACACACACATGCACACACACACACGCACCCACACACACACACACACACACACACACACACACACACACACACACACACACACTGTCCTTTTCTGGCTGGTGATGGATGGCTGTGCAAGACTAGCTGCATGTCGGAGATGAGGGCAATTGGGAAGTCTGCCTCTCACAAGGTGATACTGCAGGAAAATGGCACATTGATGGATCTACGTGCCTCGGTGTGTGAGTGTGTGAGTGTGTGATGGCTTCTCAGTGGGGAACCGTACTGATGAAGGGGCAGCTCCTTAAGAAAGCGATTGATTCTTCTAAACAAGATTAAAACATAATATATTCCATTAAACACTCCATTTGGGCCCTGGGGCTGCTCTTTCACACATGCACACACACTCACGCACGAAACGCACACACGCACGCAAGCATGCACACTCACGCACGAACACGCACGCACACACACATACACACAATCACACACTTTCACACATACAGACACACAGCATTAATTAAAGTGCTTTTTTTCCATTCTCCTCTAAAAGCATTACAGACATGACGATGTGTGTGTGTGTGTGTGTGTTTAGAGGGGTAGTAAGATCCTTAGGGATTTGGGTCTTATTACACATGGGGGCAACCGTCACCTTTCCCCTCCTCTCCTCCTCTCTTTCCCCTCTCTCCTCTCCTCCTCTCTTTCCTCTCCTCCTCTCTTTTCTCTCCTCCTCACCTCCTCTCTTTCCTCTCCTCCTCTCTTTCCCCTCTCTCCTCTCTTTTCTCTCCTCCTCACCTCCTCTCTTTCCTCTCCTCCTCTTTCCCCTCCTCTCTTCAAAACCTTCACTATGAACAGAGTTAGAGAGAGAGGGAGAGAGGAGAGAGAGGGAGTGAGAGAGAGAGAGAGGGAGGGAGAGATAGAGGGAGGGAGGGAGAGAGAGAGAGACAGTTAGAGAGAGAGAGAGGGAGGGAGAGATAGAGGGAGGGAGGGAGAGAGAGAGAGAGAGAAGGAGGGAGGGAGAGAAGTTAAGAGTCATTGTTAGTAAAACTGACACAAACCTAAAGATGGAAGGAATCTGGAGTCACACACACATGCAGATCCAGAGCAGACCAGTTATTTTTCTGCCTTACCCAAGGGGTTTACTGTGTGTGTGTGTGTATGTGTGTGTGTGCACGCAAAACAGTGGGAATCTTTAGTACGGCATTTATGGTGCATGTGTATGCATGTTCTGGATCTTTAGTTTTGCATTTGTGTGTGAGTATGAAACTTCTGCGTTGTATTTGTTGTGTGTGTGTGTGTGTGTGTGTGTGTGTGTGTGTGTGTGTGTGTGTGTGTGTGTGTGTGTGTGTGTGTCTGTGTCTGTGTGTGTATGAGTATGTGTTAGTGTGTGTGTGTCTGTGTGTGTGTCTGTGTGGTGTGTGTGTGTGTGTGTGTGTGTGTGTGTGTGTGTGTGTGTGTGTGTGTGTGTTACATTAGCTCTGCGCTTGTTGTGTGTGTGAGTGTGAAATGTCACTACTCATCTCTCCGCTGACATCTTGGCGCATAATGAGCGAACGAAGAGGACGCTCGTCGCCACGGAGCACCGAGCACTGAGCACGCTCAGACGGGGACGCCGACGCTTGGTAAAGGTTACAGCCTCTCCTGTGTTCCCACCTTTTCTACTTCACACACACACACACACACACACACAGAATCAAACACACACACACACGCACTCAGACACACGCACACGCACTCAACCTGCGTGAAGCTGGCCCCCCATGTTATTCAAAAATGATTAAAAACACTGCTATTCGTTTGTGCTATGTTTGTGCCGTAAAAATGATCATTTGTGCTGTTAAGGGTTTTAAGTAATTAAACTTTACATTTTCTTTTCCAGTGATGTCACTCAGCCCCCCATACTTGTTCAAATTTCCCCAAAATCGTTTGTGCTATGTTTGAGCTCATTTGTGCCGTTAAAAGTAACATTTATGCTACTATGTTTTTTAAGATATTCCACATTATTTGTTACACGTGTGATGTCATCCAGCCCCCCATCAATGTCCAAAACTCACCAAAATGGTCTCAATCGTTTGTGCTATGTTTGTGCTGATTTGTGCCGTTAAAAATAACATTTGTGTAGCTATGTTTTTTAAGTAATCACGCTTTGTTAGATGTGTGACGTCATTCAGCCCCTCATCAGTGTCCAAATCTCCTCAAAACAGCCGCGATCATTTATGCTACGTGCGTGCTGATTTGTGCCATTTAAATAAACGTTTGTAGGGTAGGCTTCTATGTAAATTGTCCAGCGGCCTTGTCCAGCAGTTGTAGCCAGAGGCGGACAGAGTACACAGCTTTATTACTTGAGTAAAAGTACAGATACCCTTTGCTAAATTTTGTTATACTTTTACTTTAAGTACAAGTAAAAGTATAACAGTCAGATGTCTACTTAAGTAAAAGTACTGAAGTACTTGTTTTTAAAAGTACTTGAGTATCAAGAGTACAAGAGTAGCCTACATTTTCTAAATATGGCATTACTACTGCCACAGTGCTTACATTTATGTACAAAAACGTCCTACATGGAGTTATGAAAAATGTTAATGTTAATACCTTGGAGAATGTAAAAGGAATTGAAAGTAAAATCAAGTCATTTTCATCTTTTTACCATGTTGCCAGGGATGGGCTATATTTCTAATACATGTATTTAAAATACGTATTTCAAATACAAAATACTATTTTGTAATTGAAACACTTGAAGCGAAAACTATCAATAACTTTTATTAAAAAGAAAATTCAAATAGTCTGGCGAGGTGGGGCCACGGGTTGGCACATTCCCATGATGGACCTGCTGCGTCTTCATCCATTGTTTCGTCCATGGTTTCGTCTCTTATCTAAATCTGACCATGGAGTTGACTTTGGCGGAAAGCTGAAGGTGATTGCTGATAGGCTGTCCCAATCAGTGGCGCCTGCACAATCCAATCACGTTTGAGAGGGAAACAACAAATTGAGGGTTTCCGAGATTTTTCTTTTTCCTTTTTTTTAGAAGAATTAACTGGAACTCACGGTTATGGATAGAAATGTAGTGGAGTAAAGAGTACAATATTTGCCTCTCAAATGTACTTGAAAGTCATGAGTACTCCCCAAAAATGATACTCGAGTAAAGTACAGATCCCTCAAAATTGTACTCAAGTACTATACTCAAGTAAATGTATTCCGTTACTGTCCGGCTCTGGTTGTAGCTTATGCTTGACATCAGTCTCACACACACTGGCCAAATCGTCCCAAACAGTAGCCTACCAATGTTTTTCCTGATCTGAGAAAACATAAGTGTAAAGAAGCTGTTTCTTGGGTTTATAGCTAAAGAGTAGCTTATTAATTTAGTCAACTTTAAGTGCTTAAAAAGGCTACAAATGTACCTTTAGTTTTAGTTTACTGTCGTATGACTTTAATGTTTAAACATTATTTTGACAAACATATCAATTTAGCCTACCTTCTTGTCCATCTGAAATAACTCTAGCTTTGCTGCCTCATTCCTTTCTGTTTTTGCTGTTTGCAAAGTTTCATATCCACGGTGGCCTTGGAGACTTGGGTCAGCAAGTAGCCTATGTGCTGCTTGTGTGCACAATCCACTGTAATTCTGATGCATAAAATTATTGAAGAAATACATTTGTTTATTTTAGAGAATGGGCTACAGTGCAGTGATGAGTAATGGTAGGCCAACTTGGAGTGAATATACACACACAGGGGAAATGATCTCTCGTAAGTCTCTCGTAGCCTACTCCGTAGCTGCCTGATAGTAGGCCTACGCACACTGCTGTGCACACCTGCAGATGCTACTGGCCGGAGAATGGAGTGGTGTTTCTCCACAGCTGCCGACTAATGGCCAGCAGGTTTATTCTGGTAGTGGTTGCAGTAATTCTGACGTTGCACAAGCAACTGGTGTACTATAGAATCCGCAGCACAAACAGCCACATAAATAGTAGCACATCTTCTTTTCTTTTCTCGGTTAAGATTAGCACGATACAGCTTTGTAACTTATATAACAAAAAACACAACTATAACAACAACACAAATGTTTCTTTTTTTTAACAGCACAATCAGCACAAACGATTAGGACTACGATTGGACATTGATGAGGGGGTGTGATGTCTAGCATAAACCACAACTGCTGGGCAACTTCTACATAGTACACAAACGTTTCTTTAAATGGCACAAATCAGCACGCACGTAGCCAAAGCGATCGCAACTATTTTGAGGAGATTTGGACACTGATGAGGGGCTGGATGATGTCACACCTGTAACAAAGCGTGATTACTTAAAAAACATAGCTACACAAATGTTATTTTTAATGGCACAAATCAGCACAAACATAGCACAAACGATTGAGACCATTTTGGTGAGTTTTGGACATTGATGGGGGGCTGGTGACGTCACGCGAGTAATAAATAAACCATAATAATTTATAAGTAAGTATATATACTTTTTTGATCCCGTGAGGGAAATTTGGTCTCTGCATTTAACCCAATCGGTGAATTAGTGAAACACAAACAGCACACAGTGTACACACAGTGAGGTGAAGCACACACTAATCCCGGCGCAGTGAGCTGCCTGCTACAACGGCGGCGCTCAGGGAGCAGTGAGGGGTTAAGTGCCTTGCTCAAGGGCACTGCAGCCGCAGCCCACTGGTCGGGGCTCGAACCTGCAACCCTCTGGTTACAAGTCCAGAGTGCTAACCAGTGGGCCACGGCTGCCCTTAGAACTTAGAAAACATAGTAGCACAAATGTTTCTTTTGACGGCACAAATCAGCACAAACGATTGAGACCATTTTGGGAAGATTTGGACATTGATGGGGGGCTGGATGACGTCACACGTGTAACAAATAACGTGGAATATCTTAAAAAACAAACACCACAAGAGGCAGGGAAACACATACACAAACAAACAAGCAAACAACACAAGAGGCAGGGAAACACACACACACACACACACAAACAAACAAGCAAACAACACAAGAGGCAGGGATACACACACACAAACAAACAAACAAGAAAACAACACAAGAGGCAGGAACAATAAACAAATAAACAAACTTCAAGGTGGGACACAGGGAGAAAAAGCTGAGTCAACAGTCCAAAGCTCCAGAGGTAAAAAACCTTTTCACACGCTGTGTGTCTTTATAATACAACAACAACAACAACAACAACAACAACAACAACAACAACAACAACAACAACAGCAACAACAACAACAGCAGCAACAACAACAACAACAATAACAACAACAACAACACCAACAACACCAACAACAACAACAACAACAACAACAACAACAACAACAAAACACCGTAAACAAAAACTAAACAGACGGAAATAAGACAGTGGGGCAAACTACTGGAGCCAGTTGGTCAAATGTGATCCGGTCAGAATTTGACTACTGGACAGGATGAAAATCTGAAAACGGTGTTGGACAAATGGACAAAAAAACCATTCCAAAATCTACCTGTTTATGTGTCTACCTATCTATCTAACATTTGTATCTATTATTGTTTATGTGTCTACCTATCTATCTAACATTTGTATCTATTATTGTTTATGTGTCTACCTATCTATCTAACATTTGTATCTATTATTGTTTATGTGTCTACCTATCTATTTAACATTTGTATCTATTATTGTTTATGTGTTTGTTTTATAATAAAGGAGAAACAGTATGATCGCTTATGTGTATTTGTTTGTTGAGGATTAGATGAGGGGTCTGACTAGGACTATGGAAGGGGGTGATTGTATTGTGTTATTGTGCTGTCTCTTTATATGAAACAATCAAAGCTACCTCATGCCGCCCATTCTTGCAACTGTTCCTTGCATAGCCTGTAGGCTTAATTGTGCTATGTAGTCCCATTAAAGGCACAGTAATCCGTAATCCTGAAAAGTTTGTATATGGATCAGGCTGATCCAATCCCAAACTGCTTTGAAAAACCAGCATACAAATATGATGGATTACCTGATCCAGGATAATAATCAAAATCCAGACCATTCTGATTCAGTTCTCTGCAGACAGAGGACAAGACAAACAAATAAACAAGACAAACAAATAAACAGAACAAACTGACAAAGAACACAGGAAAAAACAAACACAAGCAAACATTTCAACACAGGAGTTACAGCAAATCCAGTGGAAAACTAAGCAGGCAGGACAGAGCATTGTGCAGAGGCAATGCCACATCATGATGCTTACATCATCACTGTCATCACCTCACATACATACAGCACACTGCTTGCTACAGTAAGCCTCCTCTACATACTTGCTGCACACTGCCCCCCCCCCCATACACAGCACATTGTCTTCAGGATCTTCTCCAACACACATCCTCTACATACTTACAGCACACTGCCCCCACCTACCCACACACACACACACACACACACACACAGTCACTGCTACACTCCCCTCCCCTTCACACACACATCTTCACTGTCATCACTCACATACATCATACATACAGTACTCTGCTTGCAATAGTAAGTCCCTTCACCATACTTGCAGTACACTGCCCCCCCCTCTCCCCTACATACACAGCACATTATTTCATCAGGAAGCTTCTCCAACACACATCCCCAACATACTTACAGCACACTGCCCCCCCCCCACAGCACATTTGTCTCATGAGGAAGTTTCTCCAACACACATATTGCACACTGCCCCTCCCCACATACACAGCACACTATCCCATCTCCCCTGTCATCCACCCAACACACACACCAAGACCCCTGGCAGTTGGGTTAGCCCCTTGAGCCGTGGATCTGCCCAAGGTTTCTTCCTTGGTAAGGGAGTTTTTCCTTGCCCCTGTTGCTCTTGGGTGCTCCTTGTTGGTGCCCCCCCCCCCCAATCCTCCCCCACATTTCTTATGCAGCCCTTGACACTTAATCTACTAAACCCCTCTTCTACTGCACTTTTTACCCCCCCCATTAATGCACAAATAGGCTGAATTTCACTGTATTTCTTACTTCCAGTAACTATATGCATGTGACAATAAACTTCCTTGTATCCTTGTATGCCATTCTCTACTTCCTCTTCACAAACATGAGGTCTCCTGTCACACTATGACCTGCACTTGAGCCAGCCAACAAGGCTCGAAAATCTACTAAAATCAGGTTCTAAATTCTAAATCAGGTTGTAAATTCACTTGGAACGAGGTTCTATTCCAGTGTCCTCATTTTTGAAGTAAGAGATGAGAACTACTTTTGTGACCATGACTATGATGCTGAGCATCCCCATGCATCCTCAGCATCAGGACCAATCAGCATTCAGCATGAGCTCAGCATCAGGACCAATCAGCATTCAGCATGTCCTGCATTGAGCTCATCCTTCTATTCATCCACGAGGCTGTGAGCTCAGCTTCAGGACCATCAGCATCAGAACCAAAAAGAGTGTGTTACTGCCCTGTATCCAACAACATCAGGACCAATCACAGCACAGCCCTGTATCCAACAACATCAGGACCAATCACAGCACAGCCCTGTATTTATCAGCATCAGGACCAATCACAGCACAGCCCTGTGTCCATCAGTGGCGGTGAGCTCAGCATCACGACCGACTCACCTCCATCCTGTCCTGACATGCTCCTCCACCACCTCCTCAGACTTACGACACAAACTTGCCAGAGAAACTTTCAGGAAATGATGAGCAACAATTTCAAGGAAGGAGAGCCGTAATGGCAGCCTTCCGCAGTTGCAAAGATTCAGAAGTGATTAATGGAAACTAATTTTTCATGGCAATTAAAATGATTAAAGCCAGAGGCTCTTTTCTGCAGTTGCTCTGAATTGCTGCAGGAACAAGGCGGCAACAAAGCGGAGGAGGAGAAGTGCATTAGTAGTGAAGGAGAAGTGTATTAAAATGCAAATGTACAGCTGTTAATAGTTCTTCAAAAACCAATAATCCCCCACAGTCACTCATGTGTCAAAATGGTTAATGGAAAAACATCCCAAAGGCTCGGCAGGTCCTATTCCATCCTGCTTTTCATTAAAGCCGAGTGTGTGTGTGTGTGTGTGTGTGTGTGTCGGAGAGAGGACCAGGATATGGGCTGGGATTGGCAGGATGGGTCCATATGGGCAAAGCCCCAATCCTATTGTTTAAACATTTCCACTCTGAGACCCCCCCTCCCTCTCACTCTCTCTCTCTCTCTCACACACACACACTTCTCCTGGGATGAAGGTGCTCAGGCTAACAAGTAGGAAGTGAAAGCCCAAAAGTGATCAGGCGGTATTACAGGCATCCATCATGGATGTGCTTATGCTTAGAGGTGTGTGTGTGTGTGTGTGTGTTTATGCTTAGCAGGTGATCAGCGCTGACTAATGCTCACACAGAGCTGAGATGATGACAGGGCAACAGGGGAGACGAAGGAAAGAGAGAGAGAGAAAAGGAGAGAGAGAGGGAGAGAGAGAGAGAGAAGTAGAGAGAGAGAGAGAGAGAGAAAGGTAGAGATGCGTGGAATGTAGATGGAGAGAGATGAAGAGGTAAAGAGAGAAAAGGAGAGAGAGAGAGAAGTAGAGGGAGAGAGAGATGCATGGAATGTAGATGGAGAGAGATGAAGAGGTAGAGAGAGAAAAGGAGAGAGAGAGAGAAGTAGAGGGAGAGAGAGATGCATGGAATGTAGATGGAAAGAGATGAAGAGGTGGAGATGGAGAGAGGGAGAAAGATAGGGAGAGAGAGAGAGATGGTGAAGAAGAGATGGAGAGAAAGAGAGATATGGAGAGATGTTTTTTTAAGGTTTACATTGCACAGGAATCAACATAAACTGTCTATTTTACATCTGTTGTCCATGGATCAGTCTTAAATCGTCAGATGCACAAAGCTACACAGCACATAAAACATGCAATAATAATATAATCTTTATAAAACATGCAATAATTATACAATCTGTATAAAACATGCAATAATTATATAATCTGTATAAAACATGCAATAATTATATAATCTGTATAAACTGAAAGAAAGATGAGTAAGAGGAATGGATAGAGAAAAGATGGAGAGAGAGGGAGGGAGAGAGAGAGTTGCGTGGAGTCGTGAGCCTGGTGGGTGTGTGTGTGTGTGTGTGTGTGTGTGTGTGAAGCAGGAGCCATAATTGAATAAACAGTCCACTTGCCTTCACTGTGACTTAATTACGGCGATGCCTGAGGATGTGCTGCGCAGATCGAAGAGATTCGGCCCATCAGAGCTCACAATAACGTACCGCAATCACGATAACGCACATAATAACCGTGATAATGTGCACAATAACGCATAGACATCAGAATAGTGCCAATAATAAGACACAGAAATCATAATACTGTGCATATTACTGTTTACACATGTTTTCAAAACTGTGTCTATTTTTCAAAACTCTACACACAAAACCCAGAATTGCTCACACAAAATGCAAAATGCCTCAAATCTCCATCGAAATGACATTCAAAATGTCATAAACACATCTCTATAGCAAACATTTGCCTCACATTATAAATATGACATTTCGGATACATCATGTACACACTGTTGCTCCAAACCTAAAGCTCTTCTGTCTTTCATGGGCTTCTGAGTGAAAGTCATTTACAGAGAGATGTTGGAATACACAGTAAACATGTAAGCAATATTGAAAACAAAAATAATGATTTTTCCCAAATAATTTGCTGTTGTGAATACAGTATTTTACTGCCAACAAGAACAAAGGAAGCAAAATACAATGACCACCAGATGTACACGGAGTTTTGAAAAAGCTGATATGGCAGAAAAGACAGAAATTATTGTATGTCCAAAGACAGAAATTACCAACTCCTATCAAATTACTTTGCTTTTTCCAAAGTAAATATATTACTGTGTGTGTGTGTGTGTGTGTGTGTGTGAGAGGAGGGGGGTGGGGTAATTGGGCATGTATATTCACAGGCCAATAGACCCTTTCAACTGCAGAAAAAACATGTGCGCCGAAAACAGACACAGAAAACAACACTGTTGACTTGGGGACAGAAGACAAGTTTTACGTCAAGTCGACTTTTCGTAGATCATGACGCTAAGTCCAATTCATTTTCATTTCAAAGAATCTACATTGGTTCTGAACATTTCAACAGGAAATCCTCTAGGAACAGATTGAAAGTATCTATATCTTTATTTGGAGTATATTTATTCATAGGCCTATACTAAGGCAATGATCGGATGGTGTTCAGTAAAGTAATGAGTATTACATTTAGGAGTGAGTGTGAATAAGTGGCATTTTGATAGGTTGTGTTTGAAAAATGAAATCAAGTTACTTCCTGTTAGATTTTTGTGTGTAAGGTAGAAAATTGTGTGTGGTGTTTGTGTTTTAGGAAATTGAACACTGAGTCAAACACTGAGAATTAGTGTATGATTTTGCAGATTTAGTGTGGGGTTATGGTGTTCGAAACACATGTTTAGAAAATTGTGTGACAAGCAAAAATGGTTTGTGTAAGCAGTAAACTGTAAAACATCAGGCTAAAATGCAACTTTTAAAAAAAGTAAAGTGGTCCTTATGGTGGATTACCTGGACTCAATCTCTCTCTCCATCTCTCTCTCTCTCTCTCTGTGAGTGTGTGTGTATGAGATACAAGAGATCACAGAGTTCTTGGGTGCCAGACAGGAATGAGATGTTAGTGATGCTCCTGTACTGTGTGTGTGTGTGTGTGTGTGTGTGTGAGTGTGTGTGTGTGTGTGTGTGTGTGTGTGTGTGTGTGTGTGTGTGTGTGTGTGTGTGTGTGAGTGATATGGAAATCGGGGTGTTTATTAACACTCCTGACTCTGGCGTTGCCTGATGCTGCAGATTTAAGATCTGGTGAGTTGGAGTCTCGCTGGACTTGTTAAGCAGAGACCAGACTGGGAGCAAAATTCAGAGGCAGAACACTCTAAGTGTGTGTGTGTGTGTGTGTGTGTGTGTGTGTATGTGTGTGTGTGTGTGTGTCTGTCTGTATGTGTGTGTGTGTGTGTATGTGTATGTGTGTGTGTGTCTGTGTGTGTGTGCGTTAAGAGCCCCCTGCGGCCCTGCAATGAACACACAGGCCTGGCTTCCCGTTTAATTACTGATAAGTTATGAGCCAGCGGAACCCTCCGGACCCCTCCGTAACACACCCCTGGGGCGTCTAATCAGCCCAGAACTGACGGCTGATCGGAACTGCCTTCCGCAGGATTCCGGATTCCACTGCAGGTGCCACAGTGAACTCACCTCCCCTCTCCACACACATACACACACACAAACACACACATACATACTGTACACTCACGCACACACACACACACACACACAATGACCTTCAGGATTTACAATCTGACCTTCGGGACTCACAGTCTGTCCTTCAGGGGTCATAGGGCGACCTTCAGGAGTCCTGGTGCATCCCGAGTCACTTAATCTGCAGACTGTCACTCTCTCTCTTTCTCTCTCTCTCTCTCTCTCACACACACACACACACACACCCACTTAATCTGCAGACTGTCACTCTCTCTCTCTCTCTCTCTCTCTCTTTCTTTCTCTCACACGCACACACACGCACACGCACACACACACACACACACACACACACACACATACACACACACACACACGCACACGCATATTACACACGCATTAATACACACACACACACACACACACACGCACACACACATACACACACACACACACAGCTGCTTCTTTGCATGGATATCCCTTCTCCCTCCGGCTCTGAGGATAGCCAGGACATTCACACAGCTCTAGAGTCCAGACATGACTGACCGCATGACCGCATGACCACATGCGGCAGGAGAGGAAAGCGAGAGGAAATGTGTGTGTTCTATGTGTTCCCGCTGCTTCACAGATATATCAGTCATCCCTGAAGACGTCTGCGTTCCCCAGCTCCCCCGTTATCTCCGCTCTCCAGGACCCGCACGGGAGCGATCGCAGCCAGAGATACCAACCGCACGGCAGAGATCATAGCCAGCGTGGGGGAACCTTCTGGATGATTGGCTTATATCTATATTTTTAAGTTATTTACAACAGCAACTAATATGTTCCTTTGGTTGTTGAAATACCAACCAATAAACATCATCAAAACATTAAATCTGTGGTGTAAAATGCAGTTGGGTAATGCATGTTCTAGTCAAGGCCAGCGCAGCAAGAGATGAAATCTAAAATCATTCAATAATATGTTTTACTGAGTTCCACTCCATTCAGTTTAATGATCTTCTGAGGTAATTAAGATAATAAGTTCAGCTCCAGGTGATGCTGTTTAGTTCATTTCACCTCTTCTGCATCTCACAGCTACAGGGTTCCAACCACGAGAGCAAGTGCTTGTTAGATGAGGGTGGTGTGTGACATTCCTGTGATGTTTAGCAGATTAGTGTGTTGTGTGTGACATTCCTGTAGTAGAATAGGGTGGTGTGTGACGTTCTTGTGATGTTTAGCAGATTAGCGTGTTGTGTGTGACTGACGTTCCTGTGATGTTTAGCAGATTAGGGTGTTGTGTGTGACGTTCCTGTGGTAGAATAGGGTAGTGTGTGGCGTTCCTGTGATGTTTAGCAGATTAGCGTGTTGTGTGTGACGTTCCTGTTGATACAGTATAATGGGCATACTTTTTTTTTTATATATAAATCTCTTTTCCAAACATGGTCATATTCAATACTTTTCCTCCAGAACTCAAGGGAGCGTAGAGAACACAGTCGGAGGGCTGAGGTATACGGCTCTGCTGGGTATTGCTGCTGTATGTTCGGAACATATTCCGCTCACTGTTTTCTTGGACAGACTATCTATCAACAAACTATGTGTTGACACTCTGCTAAATACAATGTATGGTTAAAGGTACACTATGCAGGTTTAGGTATTTAAAAGGTACACTATGCAGGTTTAGGTATTTAAAAGGTACACTATGCAGGTTTAGGTATTTAAAGGTACACTATGCAGTTTTAGGTATTTTTGGCGACTGTAGAGCTCCCTCTAGAGTCGCGATATATTTATATTTTACTCTGCTGTTGTAAACAGCAAACTTCTTGTGACTTGTACACAATGAAAATGCTTTTGTTGTGGAGGTGAAGGATTAACAACAGGCAAAAACTATCTCCAAAGAGCTATATCTACGATTCTCGCGAGATTTGTCAGGCTGTCTTTATTGAAGTTGCATGGCTGATTTTCTCGGTAGCGACTCGCCACGTCTATGCTGTATTCGCCTATCACAAGTTCGTTTACCATCAAATTGGCTTTGTAAAGGTGAAAATCTTGCATAGTGTACCTTTAAGGTTAAGGTTAGAGTAGATTTTGAGATTTTTAGAGATTTTGTTAAGGGGATGTTCAGTAATAGTTCAACATCCATTTTACACACTGAGCTTGAATCCTAACAAATCATCAAGTATTACTGATATTCCTTATGTAACTCTGATGGGGAGTTGGCATGAGACACGTTTGGAAATTAGCTTTGAGGGCAGTATCCACTGTTCAGATGCTCAGAGAGGAGAAATGAGACCCGAGGATAGAGAATGCCAAAATAAAAGCCCTCACTGATGTCTCATGTCAAAATAAAAGCCCTCACTAATGTCACATGGATGGATACGATGAAAATGTTACGCTTGCAGCGCAGTAAAAACCCTTTGGTCATTTGAAACTTGACATTTGGTCAGCTTATATAAATCCTGATTTGGTTTGTAACTGAATATTCTGTTTTGTTGCTTTGTGTCCATTATGGGATTGTAAACTATGAGCACACGTCGGGGATGATGATGCCCCGTCTGCAGCCATGGCTCAGTTCTCCAAGTGCAGACCGGAAAACAAAGCGCTTTGCAGAGCAGTTTAAGCCATCACAGGCCTCTACTGCTGATACACTAGGGCGTCCCATCAGAACGATAAACTAGGGCATCCCATCAGAACGATAAACTAGCGGATCTCATCAGAGCGATAAACTAGGGCATCACATCAGAACGATAAACTAGCGGATCTCATCAGAGCGATAAACTAGCGGATCTCATCAGAGCGATAAACTAGGGCGTCACATCAGAACGATAAACTAGCGGATCTCATCAGAGCGATAAACTAGGGCGTCCCATCAGAACGATAAACTAGCGGATCTCATCAGAGCGATAAACTAGGGCATCCCATCAGAACGATAAACTAGGGCCTCACATCAGAACGATAAACTAGGGAATCCCATCAAAAAGGATAGAAATGGCATTTCATTTTGTGTCCCTGATAAAATAAATGCAGGTTCATCTAAAATGAAAATTCACTATTCATTCACACAAACTCGCGTCACATATGTAGCGTCACCGCCCATTTGGAGGTGCAAACAATCGGATTTCTGGTTCCTTACCATGTGATCTCAATGGCAATGCAGCGTTTGTTTGCACCTCCAACAGCATGGCGGGGTACCCTGGGGGGTATTCCATCAACCTCGCCAATGAAGGCGGCGTTTAACAGAAATAGCCTAGCTTAAACTAGCGTAGACTTTCATTTGGGGCTGAAGCCATTCCATTAGCTCAAGTTAGCGGCATCTGTTTACCTCCCAAAAACGCCCTTAAACGCCCACAAATACCTGTATGTTTGTGTGAAAGATTATGTGAACTGCGTTGCTTACATGCTTGGCTTCTGCACACAGGCCTTGTTTCCCAGGTGGACACAACTTCCTATGTGGTGAGATCACTTCCTGTGTCATGAGAGCACTTCCGGTGTGGTGAGATGAATCCTGTGTCTAGGTAGACTTATATAAAAGTGCATAGACCTCTGAAGTTTGCCTACAAAAAATGCAGACGTTTTCCTGAACACAGTTTTGTCCTCTGCCTTCGAGTGGATACTGTGATCTCTGGTGTGTGAAGGCGGCACACTTAGATTTTTTGCTACTCCAATGCAATGCAACTTGCCATAGGTACTTAGCTTCAATTAACAACCGGATCTCCTTATATGGGCAAATATGGCCGTTTTGGTTCTTTTTTATAGGCGAACTTCAGAGTTCTATTGGAGAATAAGTGACAGCGTAGGCCCAGTCCAGTGATAAAACCTCTGGCATTTTATTTATTATGTACACCTCCCCCGTTCCCATTAAAGCAAACATACTCATACTGAGGATGGATATTGAGTCTTGTTTTTATAGTGACAGTTTTACAGCTTCTGTACAAGATCACAGGTTTTTCATGGATTTTCAAGGTCACATCTATATCAGCAACATCATTTTCATAGTCCGAGGAGCCGAGAACAAGCATATATGTGGTAGGGTGGGGAGCGGGTGGGATGGGGTTATGGGGTCATTAGGTCAGAGGTCAGGGGGTCAACAGACAGGTGTATGCTTAGGGCTTATACACAGATGCTCCATCGGGATAAAGTATGTACAATACAAACCATTCATACAAATTAGGCTCTAAGATATAGAAGTCATTACATTAGTGTTGGTGGGTAAATGAGTAAGCCAGCCAACCCTCCCCCGAGATTTAAAACTATGGGAGATGAGAGCATCCAGGGCCCACAAGACTGCAGTGCTGGAACATACCAACTCAGGCCTGATGGGGGTGAGTGATGCTGCTGTGGGCCTCTGGCGAGGCTCCCCCTGCACATGAGCCGGCCTGTCTTTGGGTCGCCCAGGAAGCAGACGCAGCTCTGGGAATCCCACACAGCCAGCTTCCAGCATATATTCGTATATGTATATGTATTTATATAGTTTCATATATTTATTATCTCTTTTTTTTTGTATGTGCAGGGTTTTTACGATCAGCAACGTTGAAATGTCAGATCAGATATTCGTTGCTCAAATTGGGGCTCCACTGAGGCAGAGATATAAACATTTAGCACTTTGATAGTCTACTCTGAGGCTTGGAGAGAAAACCAAACGAAACCAAGTTCAAAACAAAGCAGAAAAAAAAGCGCACAGGCTGTAAACACCGGGAGAAACAGAAGGGAACAGAACTTCAACAAGAGAACAGAGAGCTCAGTCCGTCTTAAACAAACCAGTGGTTAAAATGGCAGAAGTAAACTGCGGATATCTGGGACTCCGAGTCCCACTATTGTTTCTACCAGGTAACAGTACAATAAACAATAAATAAATCAACAAATACGTAAATAAATTAATGTACCTTTCATAATAAAACAAGTCAACACATTAAGCTAATTCTACACCATCACTGTTCCTTCAGACGGAGTATAACTTCACCGCTTTGCAAAAATTACAACGTTATCGTTAACACGGCTTCCGTAAATTACATTGTTATCGTTAACACGGCTTCCGTAAATTACACTGTTATCATTAACACGGCTTCCGTAAATTACATCGTTATCATTAACACGGCTTCCGTAACAGGTTCATGTCTGATTGTTATCTCTTTTTTTTTTTAGCAGAAGTCTAAAATTCCGGTCGAGACCAGTCTGGGCGAGTTCGGGACAGTACAGATGACGCTTTACTTCAGCTGGACGGGAGAAGAGGAGACCTCCCCACCTCGCCCCACAAGTCCATCAGATTCAGTGCCGCCCCCTGCTGGTCAGTCGGGTCGGCTCAGCCGGAGGGGAAGTAGGGGGTGTCGCTGTGGTAGTTGTAGTCGGGGCAGACCTTCTGCACCAGCTTGTAGTCGGTGCTGTAGAAGGAGATGAAGATGCAGATGACCTTGAAGGGCTTGGAGCACAGCCAGGACACGTGACTCTGCGTCTGCTCCTGGTAGCACGTCTTGGACGGGTCGAAGTTGCACAGCGTGTTCTTCGAGCCCTTCTCCACCTTCTCGTACTCGATGCGGCAGTTGAAGGACTTGGAGTCCTTGGCGTCGATGACCGACTGCTGCGCCGACAGGTCGAACTCCACGATCTTGGTGGGCGGGACCAGGCTGACGGACACGTTGCCCTGGCCCGTGGCGTTGTGGCGGAAGTAGACGCTGAACGTGCCGTTGCCGTGGTCGACGATCTTGCCGGTGATGAGCAGGTTCAGCTTGACCGTCTTGATGTTGGAGTGGAAGTCTCCCCAACCGAACATCTTCTTGAACTTGCCGGTCTTGACCATCGGTCGGCGCTTGGCGCGGGATCGCGAATCCGCCAGGTCGGTGGAGTTGCGTAGCCAGTCCCACAGGTCCTGCTCGGAGTAGGGCTCGGGCGTGTCATAGCGCAGGTCCAGCGCCGTGGCGTTCTGCTTGCCCTGGAGCGTCTGGGCCAGCAGCCGACTGATGGACAGGTCCTTCCCCCCACCGCCCCCACCAGCACCCATCCAGATGTGCTTGAGGGTGGACTTAGGACTGCTGCCCGCCTTCAGCACCTCAGACTTCCCCACGGGCATGGAGGCATGCGCCCCCGCTACCTGAGATGGGAAGAGACGAGAGAGAGGGAGGGGGGGAGGAGAGAAAAGAGAAGGTGAAATAAAAGAGAGGGATAAAACAAGAAAAAAAGAGGAGAGGAGAGAAAAACAAGAGGTATTCATTAAGATGCTTTGTCACACACACACACACACACAGATAAATGCACACACCTTGTCTTTGACAGACAGTGTAAAACAAGAGAGCATTATTATTTAGCAGGCGTGCCAGGAGACGAAGTGGGAGATATTAATCAGAGATCACACATATTGACCCCGGCTCTCTCTGCTTGAGCATGTAGCTCTCCCAGCAAATCAAAAAGGACAGATGAAATAGATTTGGAGAGGAGGAGATCATCGATCGGCAACCTGCACGCCTCTGTTTCCAAGCGCATTAACGGACAGGAGCCAGCTGGGAAATGGAACACGGCGTGGCCAATGAGGAGAGGAACACAGTGATCAAAGCACCTCCATCACACCTCTCCTCCCTCTCTCTCCGCTCTAGCTCTCTGTCTTTCTCTCTCTCTCTCTCTCCTCTCTCTCTCTCTCTCTCTCTCTCTAGCTCTCTCTCTCTCTTTCACTCACTCTCTCTCTCACTTTCTTTCTGTCTCTCTGTTTCACTCTTTCCTGTCAGGTCTAGGGGAATATCCCTCCACACACACACACACACACACACACACACACACACACACACTCAGCTTGGCCGGGTCCGGTCGTTCGGTGAGTAAAGAACAGACTATTAGGCTGAGGGAGCTGCTTGTTCTGATGATTGATGAACCCGCGGGTTTTTCTCCATTTAGCAGCGATGAGTGGAATTAGGGGCGTGCGGCTTGGCGCGCCGCGACGTGACATTGATTGCCTGAGTTCTACTGTACGAGCTGACAGCAGATCCGTCTTGCGGCGCCTTTTGCATTTTGCGGGCGGCCCCGGGGATCGATAGGGAGAAAATAAGGTTTCGCTGCCAATGAGACGGCCGCCCACACTCACACAGAGGAGCCTTCCAGAGAATGACAGCAAAAAAGGGGCTTAAACACCCCAGCGGCCTCGGGATGTGTGGGGAGGGGGGCAGAGGGGGGGGGGCACATCTCACCTCATCGCCTCAACCACCTCAGACAGACTCAAACAGACAAATCAATACATACGCTACCTCCCTCTCTCTCACACACACGCACAACACACACACACACACACACATACACACACACACACACACACACACACACACACACACATATATATATATATATATATATACACACACTCACACACACACACACACACACACACACACACACATACTTTGAATTGCAAATCTGACTGAGGACAGTTTCAGAGCTGAGATGACGTCCTTGGAAGGTGTGTATTAGAGACTGTAGGTTCCGAGCCAGTGCTAAATTCATATCTTTATTAATGCAGTTTTCTAGTGCATGTCACCTGTGCCCACAGTCCCTATCTCTATTAATATAGTTTTCTAGTGAATGTCACTAATGCTAAACTTCTATCTTTATTTATAGTTTTCTTGTGCACGTCAGCTAAACTAAGTCCTATGTTTATTAATTTAGTTTTCTACTGCGTGCCACCTGTGCTAAGTCCTATCTTTATTAATAGGGTTTTCTGCAATACATGACACATGTGCTGAAGTCCTTGACACACTGCAGCTGACATCAGAGACCAACATAAAGTCAACAAGACCAGCAGCCTGAACGGTCACTATGACCAGCAGCCTGACCAGTCACTATGACCACCACATGACTGTTCACTATGACCAGCAGCCTGACCGTTCACTATGACCACCAGCATGACCAGTTACTATGACCAGTTTGCTTTTGTTCAGCTAAGGCCGACGTCAACACTCCATCCAAACAGTCAGCAGCATGTCACCATGACCAGTTGATTCCCTACAAATATAAGAAACACCTCGATACAGTTAAGATGACCAACAACATAGTCACTATGGCCAAAATACAGCGGTGTGTGTGTGTGTGTGTGTAATGGTGTTTACAGCGGTGTGTGTGTGTGTGTGTGTGGGTGTAATAATGTTTACAGCGGTGTGTGTGTGTGTGTGTGTGTGTGTGAGTTCAACAATGTGTTTCAGCAGCAGTGAGGGCAGGGTGAACAAGCATGATTAAAGAGCAAGATATGAATTATTAAGGGGCAATAACCTGAGGGAACATACACACAGTGGTGAAATGGAGTGTGTGACTGTGTGTGTGAGTATGTGTGTATGTTTGTGTTAGTGTGTGTGTGTGAGTGTGTGTGTGTGTGTGTGTGTGTGTGTGTGTGTGTGTGTGTGTGTGTGTGTGTGTGTGTTGTGTTGTATGTAAGTGTGTGTTTGTTTATTTGTGCGTGTGTGTGTATGTATGTGTGTGTGTGTGTGTGTGTGTGTGTATGTGTGTGTGTGTGTAAGTGTGTGAGGAAGAGCGTTTAAGCAGCGTGGCAGAAGGTGAGGGTTAAATAGCACTTGAGAAATGAATCTCACATCATTACGCAGCAAGTATATCTAGCATAACGATCTCTCTCTCACACACACACACATGCGCACACACACACACACACACACACACACACACACATACACAAGTGAGTGTGTATGACAAGGTGTTTAATATGGACCTGGACACCGCTGCACTCTCTCTCTCACACACACACACACACACACCTTCCATACCTCACAAAACTCAGTCAGTCAATATCGCGCAAACACACACACGCAGACACACATACTCACACACACACACACACACAAACACACACAGACACACACACACACACACACTCAGAGCCGGCCATGATCACGATCAGCTGTATGCTATTATGTGCCATTAATTTTCTTCTCTCTGTGAGAAGGTGTATGCAGGAGTGTGTGTGAGAGAGACAGTTTGTGTGTGTGTGTGTGTGTGTGTGTGTGTGTGTGTGTGTGTGTGTGTGTGTGTGTGTGTGTGTGTGTGTGTGCGCATGTGTGTGAGTGTGTGTGAGAGAGAGAGGTAGAGAAAGAGAGTGTGTGTGTGTGTGTGTGTGTGTTTCCTTCTGTAGAGAGGTCAAACCCATGGGAAGAACATAAAAGACAAAAAGTCCACAGCTGTTGTGCTTCCAGAAGCATTAATCTTCATCTAAGATGGTGAGTGTGTGTGTGTGTGTGATGCTGCAGGCCACATGAATGCTGGATGGACCTGGTCTAAGAACACCTTCAGGATTCGACTACACAGGGGGCCTCTGTGCCACCTGTAGAATGGTGTGTGTGAGCTTATTTGTTTAAGAACACAAGTGGTGTTTAGTTGGTGTACATGTGTTTTTCTATAAGCACCTGTTCTGTAATCAAACATTGCGGTAAAGAGTTTGGCTGTGAAGACGCGAACGTAAATGTAAATCAGTGTGTGTGTGTGTGTGTGTGTGTGTGTGTGTGATATACTATAGTGGTGGTGTGTGTGTGTGTGTGTGTGGATATACTATAGTGGTGGTGTGTGTGTGTGTGTGTGTGTGATATACTATAGTGGTGGTGTGTGTGTGTGTGTGTGGGATATACTATAGTGGTGGTGTGTGTGTGTGTGTGTGTGTGAGATATACTATAGTGGTGGTGTGTGTGTGTGTGTGTGTGTGATATACTATAGTGGTGGTGTGTGTGTGTGTGGGATATACTATAGTGGTGGTGTGTGTGTGTGTGTGTGTGTGTGTGTGTGGGATATACTATAGTGGTGGTGTGTGTGTGTGTGTGTGGGATATACTATAGTGGTGGTGTGTGTGTGTGTGTGTGTGTGTGTGTGTGTGGGATATACTATAGTGGTGGTGTGTGTGTGTGTGTGTGTGTGTGTGTGTGTGTGTGTGTGTGTGTGTGTGTAATGTAAATCAGTGTGTGTGTGTGTGTGTGGGATATACTATAGTGGTGGTGTGTGTGTGTGTGTGTGTGTAATGTAAATCAGTGTGTGTGTGTGTGTGTGTGTGTGTGGGATATACTATAGTGGTGGTGTGTGTGTGTGTGTGTGTGTGTGGGATATACTATAGTGGTGGTGTGTGTGTGTGTGTGTGTGTGTGTGTGTGTGGGATATACTATAGTGGTGGTGTGTGTGTGTGTGTGTGTGTGTGTGTGTGTGTGTGTGGGATATACTATAGTGGTGGTGTGTGTGTGTGTGTGTAATGTAAATCAGGTTTATAGGCCAGGTGTACTGGCGTATACAAGGAATTTGGTCTCTGCATTTATCCCATCTGTGAATTAGTGAACACACAGAGCACACAGAGCACACAGTGAACACACAGTGAGGTGAAGCACACACTAATCCCGGCGCAGTGAGCTGCCTGCTACAACAGCGGCGCTCGGGGAGCAGTGAGGGGTTAGGTGCCTTGCTCAAGGGCACTTCAGCCGTGGCCCACTGGTCGGGGCTCGAACCGGCAACCCTCCGGTTACAAGTCCGAAGTGCTAACCAGTAGGCCACGGCTGCCCCAGGTTATACATCAGTGACATGTATACATCAGTGCAATAGCAGTGTGCTAGTGTGTGTGTGCATGCGTGTGTTTGTGTGTGTGTGTGTGTGTGTGTGTGTGTGTGTGCGTATGAATGTGAACATAGATTTGTGAGTGCGTTTTTCAGTCTATCTGTATCATTCTGGACGGTGGGCGCACACACACCACACACACACACACACGCGCGCGCGCGCACACACACACGTCGCTGTTCCAGTCATGTCTGATGCCCTGATGTCCATGTGCTGGGGCTGGGCATGAGTCCAGTGTGTGTGTGTGTGTGTGTGTGTGTGTGTGTGTCTGTCTGTCTCTGTGCCTGCTGTCCTGTGTGCCTTGGCTGGATGCAGTGTGTGTGTGTGTGCTGTGGTGAAGTGCCAAACGGTGGTGTTTACCTGAGGGGCTGACACACACACACACACACACACTGGACCGGCCCAGCTGCTCCAAATGTCTAAATGCACTGGGGCGGAGCCCTTTGTCCTCCTCTGCCAGTCACACACACACACTGGCCAGATGTGGCCCTGAGGGTGCACAGTCACCCAGCGTCTGCGTGTGTGCGTGTGTGTGTGTGTGTGTGCGTGTGTGTGTGTGTGTGTGTGTGTGTGTGCTGACAGACTGCCCAGGAAAACAGAGTCTACAGAGCTTAGAGTGTGTGTGTCAGTGAGGGTGTGTGTCCTTGCATTGTCTCTCTCTCCCTCTCTCTCTCTCTCTCTCTCTCTCTCTCACACACACACACACACACACACACACACACACACACACACACACACACACACACACACAAACATGCCCAGACATTTTTAGACGTATAGACACACAGAAAGATTCAGTAACTTCAAACAAGAAAGTTCCTTGTTCAATAAAGAAGATATTTGCTTTAACTGAGAGAACTAACACACCTGTGTGTGTGTGTGTGTGTGTGTGTGTGTGTGTCTACCTGAAACAGCCACTCCATCCACCTGTTTCCTGATAACCAATTTACTAACAATCACACAGGTAAATATTGACTAACAATCAGGGACGGAAGAGCCGGTAGATACATAAACATGGAGGACAAAGCGCTTAGTGGAGCATCCTTAGAGGGAGAGCTTCCTTTCTGTCCCTGTGTGTGTGTGTGTGTGTGTGTGTGTGTGTGTCTGTGTGTCTGTGTGTGTGTGTTTGTGTGTGTGTGTCCAGTGTAAAACTTGCCATAAATCAAGCACTGATTAATCTGGTTGTAAATATTGCATGTTCTCCCCTCACACTCTCCTCTGTCCACACGGTTAATAGAATCCTGTCAGCGTGGCGCTCCGATGCTAGCGGAATGTTATATCCACACACTCAACGCTATTGATTGTGTTTTTAAGCAATCATAACAATCCTTGAAGCCTCAGTGACTTGTTTAATCAATGTTGTGGTCTAAAGCATGGGTCAGACTGCAAGCACTGCTTCCATGGGTCAAACACACACACACAGACAGACAGACACACACACACACAGAGACACACACACACACACACACACACACACACACATACACACACACAGACAAACAGCGCATGAGAGATGCTTGTCTTTCAGTCGGGTGGGCGCTCGGGCTTAAGTCCTCTGCTAATTAAAGTTAGCAGATTAAATGGAATAATTACCTCGGCTAATTTAAAAAATGCAATTATGATATTGCAGCACATTTGCTGTTTTCCCATGAATGTTAATCTGCCGTAATAAAGGTATTAACATGCATCAATAAGTCAATTAAGGCCTCTGTCTGCGCAAGGGTAAACCTTAGCCTGGCTTCCACTCACTGACTAAACGTATGTTCTCTTCCATGACCTGCACACACACAAACACACACACACACTACATTCACATATTATTATTACTTACACACACACACACACTGTGCAGAGTGTACGTTGTGTTGTGTAAACCTCCCTCCTGATGCCTAGCAGCCTGGGCTCCCTGATTGAAGTTGCTGCTGTATGTGTGTGTGTGTGTGTGTGTGTGTGTGTGTGTGTGTATGTGAGGTGTGTTGGATATAGTATAGAGAAATATGTATGTGAGGTGAGTTTGATGTTAGGTGTGATGTTTAATGTTAGGTGTGTATGTGTGAGGTGTGTTTGATGAAGTTATGGTGAATTATTCCACTGCTTGGTTGAATTTCCCATTGCCCTGCGTTCTTTAGATCGTGTATTAGCATGTTTTTTACACACCTATGAGGTAGATCCATTTTTGTGGCCATATCACACTTGTATATTAATTCGCCAAACTCATTGTTTAAATGTCACGTTGCATCCGAGCTGTAAAATGCTGACGTTCAGAACATAGCAACATTGTAGCATATGACGGAGGTAGCTTTTAGGTAGTTACATGGCAGTAGGCTGAGTAAAATAACGATGTTTCAAAGCTAAGGAGATGGCTTTTAGCTTACATGGCAGTAGGCTGAGTAAAATAGCGATGTTTCATGGCAGTAGGTAGTTTGGACGAGCCAGACCCACATTAAAATGTAGGGTCTGGGCACTCACCGCCGAGAGTGCTCAGTCCGAGGCGGGATAATCAGTTGTCTTTCAAATTCCCTCTGC
>NC_063208.1:2693101-2698101 GCF_017589495.1 Alosa alosa
ACGGTCTGCTGTTTATGCTTCATATCCTGGTGTTCTGGTCTGCTGTTTATGCTTCATATCCTGGTGTTCTGGTCTGCTGTTTATGCTTCATATCCTCGTGTTCTGGTCTGCTGTTTATGCTTCTTATCCTCGTGTTCTGGTCTGCTGTTTATGCTTTCATATCCTGGTGTTCTGGTCTGCTGTTTATGCTTCATATCCTGGTGTTCTGGTCTGCTGTTTATGCTTCATATCCTGGTGTTCTGGTCTGCTGTTTATGCTTCATATCCTCGTGTTCTGGTCTGCTGTTTATGCTTCATATCCTGGTGTTCTGGTCTGCTGTTTATGCTTCATATCCTGGTGTTTTGGTCTGCTGTTTATGCTTCATATCCTCGTGTTCTGGTCTGCTGTTTATGCTTCATATCCTCGTGTTTTGGTACGGTCTGCTGTTTATGCTTCATATCCTCGTGTTTCGTTACGGTCTGCTGTTTATTTCGAATGCTTCATATCCTCGTGTTTTGGTCTGCTGTTTATTTCGATATATGGTTTGCTGTTTTAATGCTTCATATCCTCGTGTTTTGGTCTGCTGTTTATTTTGATATATGGTTTGCTGTTTTGACCAAAGTGTTGAGATATACCACCGAGAGTAATGGGTATAGAGATGGACAAAGCACTGCATGCACAATGGAAATATGATTAAATGTAATTTATATCCAACGTCTCGCGAACCGTTTATCACAACACCTAGCCGCTAATATCATTGGAAAGCTCAGGTTATACTGTTTCATATGATATCTGTCTAATTTATGTGTGATAAGTACTCCGTGAGAAATTCAACAGAGAATAATGGGCATGAATTTGGACACATTTGCCTCCGTCGGCCACATAGCCAGGGGCCCCCATACACACACATACACACACATACACACACACACACACACACACACACACACACACACACACACCACAGGGGCCCCCATATGTACACACATACACACACATACACACACATACACACACACATACACACACACACACACACACACACACACACACACACACACACACACACACATACACACACACACACACACACACACACACACACACACACACACACACACCACAGGGGCCCCCATATGTACACATACACACACATACACACACATACACACACACATACACACACACACACACACACACACACACACACCACAGGGGCCCCCATTTTTACTGTAGGGGCTTGAATGTAATGCGGCCTGAGAACCCATAAATCAAGCCAGGCTTTCCTCTGTCAGCACACAGCTGGTCCTTCTGCTCAGCAGCCAACACACACACACACACACACACACACACACACACACACACACACACACACACATACATACATACATACATACATACATACGCGCGCACACACGCACACACATACCCAGCATCATATTTCTTAGCACTGGCCCTGGCTTCACTGCCCACTCACCCCAATTAGAGTCCAAAACACAGACAGCCAACCAGAGGGAGAGAGAGAGAGAGAGAGAGAGAGAGAGAGAGAGGGAGAGGGAGAGAGAGAGAGAGAGGGAGTGTGGGACAGAGAGACAGAGGGCACTTGTTTAGCTTTTTCTTGTGATCAGCCTCTGTGCACAGTCTCTACTGCCACTTCACAGCAGAATTAATAATGAGCAAACACCCCCACCTCACACACACACACATACACACACACACACACACACACACACACACACACACACACACACACACCCTCAGCTGCCTCTGTTGTCACTTTTTCTCTCTCATCCTCTCCATCTATCTCTCCATCTCTCTCTCTCTCTCCATCTCTCTCTCTCTCTCTTTCTGATGCTCTCCCACCATCACTCCCTCCCTCTCTTACCCTCCATCTACCCTCTCTCTCTCCCATCTACCCTTGCCTCTCCCTCCTCTACTCCTCCCCCTCCCTCCCTCCTCCTGGCCCTCCCTCCCTCCTTTCCTCCCCCCATCCCCTCCCTCCCCTCCATCCCCCCTCTTCCTAAAGCTGTGTCTGACTATCTTCTGTGTCACGCTTTTAATGATTTCCTCTGAATAATAAGACGAAGTTGAGGCCCTTTTCTTTTCCCCAAAAATCATTGAATTTGTTTTAACACACTTCAAAGCAGCTAGGGTGTGTGCGGGTGCAAATACTCATTACATTAGAGGCGGATCGGGCGCGACATTTCTGTCCTAACCTCGCCGTCCGACAGAGTTAAGGCCCCAACCCGATTAATTTTACCCACAGGTATTTTCATTTTAAGTGTCCTAACCCGACCTCGAAGCCCGGACACGCAGATGATGCCTCAGTTATTCTATGCTAGTATTAAACGCCACGCTTGGGATAGCCTGTCTTTTTTAGCCCATTACACGGAACACACAACAAATTGTCCACAGACTCAGATGAGCTGCACGCACGCAGGTCGCCACACAGCATTACATTAACACAAGAGGCCCAAGCAACACCACACACCTTAAACACCACACACACCTTAAACACCTTAAACACCACACACACCTTAAACACCACACACACCTTAAACACCTTTAAACACCACACACACCTTAAACACCTTACACACCTTAAACACCGCACACACCTTAAACACCACACACACCTTAAACACCTTAAACACCACACACACACCTAAACACCTAAACACTTACACACTTAAAATACTAAACACACTTTAAAACACCACACACACACCTTAAACACCACACACACCTTAAACACCTTAAACACTTAAACACCACACACACCTTAAACACCTTAAACACCACACACACCTTAAACACCTTACACACCTTAAACACCACACACACCTTAAACACCACACACACCTTAAACACCTTAAACACCACACACACCTTAAACACCTTAAACACCTTACACACCTTAAACACTAAACACACCTTAAACACCACACACACACATTAAACACCACACACACCTTTAACACAACACACACCTTAAACACCACACACACCTTAAACACCTTAAGCACCACACACACCTTAAACACCATGCACACACACCTTAAACACTTTACACACCTTAAACATCACACACACCTTAAACACCTTAAACACCACACACACCTTAAACACCATGCACACACACCTTAAACACCACACACACCTTACACACCTTAAACACCACACACACCTTAAACACCTTAAACACCACACACACCTTAAACACCACACACACACCTTAAACACCACACACACCTTAAACACCTTAAACACCACACACACCTTAAACACCACACACACCTTAAACACTGCACACACCTTAAACACCACACACACCTTAAACATGTTACACACCTTAAACACCACACACACCTTAAACACCACACACACCTTAAACACTTTACACACCTTAAAAACCACACACACCTTAAACACCACACACACCTTAAACACCACACACACACCTTAAATACCACACACAACTTAAACACCACACACACTTTAAACACCTTAAACACCAAAGACACCTTAAACACCACACACACCTTAAACACCACACATACCTTAAACATCTTAAACACCACACACACCTTAAACACCTTAAACACCACACACACCTTAAACACCTTAAACACCACACACACCTTAAACACCACACACACCTTAAACACATTAAACACCACACACACCTTAAACACATTAAACACCACACACACCTTAAACACTTTACACACATTAAACACCACACACACCTTAAACACCTTACACACCACACACACCTTAAACACCTTAAACACCACACACACCTTACACACCACACACACCTTAAACACCACACACACCTTAAATACCTTTTTACACAACTTAAAAACAATTAACACACACCTAAACACTTTACACTTTTTAAACACCACACACACCTTAAAACAACACAATAATAAAAATAATCACACACACACCTTAAACACCTTACACACCTTAAACACTCTTTCCCTCCTTGGGCGGTGGTAGTGTAGTGGTTAAGGGGCTGGGCTAGTGTGCAGTAGCCTGAAAGTTGTGGGTTCAATTCCCGGCTTCCACCGTTGTGCCCTTGAGCACTTAACTGGCACTGAACCCCAAGTTGCTCCGGGGACAGTGAACCCCAAGTTGTTCTGGGGACAGTGTAATCCCTTGTAATATAGCTGACGTATGTAAGTCACTTTGGACAACAGTGTCTACTAAATGTAATGTAGTGTAATGTAAACACCTTAAACACCACACAGCCCTTATACAGCTAAACCTGTTTTACATACTCTACACATGACACAAAAATCACTCTCAAACACACACAAAAACACACAAGCACACACACACACACACACACATACACACCATTCAGAATCTGATTTAAGCACAAGCTCCTTTACATTTCAACAGATGACTTGAGTTGCGCTGTAAACCTCTGCTTAACATGCATTACCAGCTGCTTACAAGTTAAAGTTTGATTTGTCATCCAAGCCACATCTGTAAAAAATATACAGTGGGGCGAAATGGCCAGTGTGCAGGTACGAACAGTACAAACAGCTACAAGTTAAAGTTAAAAGACAGGTAAGAAAAGCAGTCACTAGAAGAGTCAATGCAACATGCCAATGAAGTGCCTGATTATAGACAATTCAAAACGGACAGAATGGTGAAAGTAACTAAAGTGAATAAATAAATAAATCAATACACTGGAGGGATAATGATTTCACTTATGACGATGCACAAATTCATCCACAGTCACCCATGCCAACTCATTACAAGGCTCCAGTCCCCAGAGCATCGGGGCTTAAGTGTCTTGCCTGGCTGGGTGTGTGTGTGTGTGTGTGTGTGTATGTGTGTGTGTGTGTGTGTGTGTGTGTGTGCGTGGTGTGTGTGTATATTTACGTGCATATGCATGCTGCAGGTGTGTGTATGTGTGTGTGCGGGTGGTGTGTGTGTACGCGCAGTGTGTGTGTATGTGTGTGTGTGCATGCGTGTGTGATTATGCCTTGGTGGGTGTGTGT
>NC_063208.1:2713101-2718101 GCF_017589495.1 Alosa alosa
GTGTGTTTGTGTGTGTGTGTGTGTGTGTGTGTGTGTGTGTATGTGTGTGTGTGTTGCATGCTCTGTGCTTAAGACACACTCTCAGTCTCAACAGGCTTATTGCACAGCTGGGAATGGGATCCCAAGGTCAAATGAAGCACTACAGAACAAGTGTGTGTGTGTGGGGGTGGGGGGCTGACCGCGGCACGATTTACTCAAGTGTGTTAGTGTATGTGCTTGTGTGTGCATGTCTGTCCATATGTGTATGTTCAAAGGCTCATGTGTGTGTGTGTGTGTGTGTGTGTGTGTGTGTATGTGTGTGTGTGTGTGTGTGTGTGTGTGTGTGTGTGTGTGTGTGTGTGTGTGTGTGGTGCAGGACACAGGTGCATATCTCAGGATACAAGGTCACCTTCCCTTAACAATCCCTCTGCAGAGATTCCATAAGAGGTCAAAGTTCGCCAATGCCGTGTAGGAACCAGCTGAGCATCATGGGATTTAAGCTTTTTCATCTGGGCGGCGTAATGGACGTCATGGTAACGTCATGGTAACATGGAGTGCTGAAGCAAAGTCAGCTGTTGTCAAGTTGATGGCAATGATGTCATTTAAATGCCATTTTTGAACCCCAAAACTATGAAGTCATACAAAGTGTTAAGTTAGTCTTGTAATGTGTGTGTGTGTGTGTGTGTGTGTGTGTGTGTGTGTGTGTGTTTTTATATTTCCCTATATATCCTGTCCTGCGTATGCATCACCTGTTTATACATTGTATATCATATTGCTTTTTTGCACTTCTGGTTGGATGCAAACTGCATTTCGTTGTCTTTGTGCTTGTACTCTGCACAATGACAATAGAGTTGAATCTAATCTAATCTAATGTAGTACATCCTTTCCCGGCCTGAAGCCACAATCCCATAATAATATAAATGATCCAAACAACGAATCCAAATATCTCACTCTTATGCACGCACGCACGCACACACACACACACACACACACACACACACACACACAAGAGCACACACACACACACACACACACACACACAAATATGGCCCATTAACCCATTAACCAATTAATTATGGTGTGTGTTAATTTAGCCCATCCTATGTGTGTGTGTGTGTGTGTGTGTGTGTGTGTGTGTGTGTGTGTGTGTGTGTGTGTGTGTGCATGTGCATACCTGCACGCAAGTGTGAGTGTGCTGTACATTGGAGGGTTTAATGAGTGTACACATGCAATAAATGTGTGTGTGTGGGGGGGGGATCACAAACAGAAAGACACACACACACACACACACACACACACACACACGCACACACACACACACTTAGCTTTGCGTAAGCAAATTCTTTCCCCATTCATCTGTGTGTGTTTCGCCAGATGCAGCCAAAACACACTCAATGAAGCGTGCGTGTGTGTGTGTGTGTGTGTGTGTGTGTGTGTGTGTGTGTGTGTGTGTGTGTTCTCAGTGACCAGCTAAGCAGAAGGGCCTGCTGGACACCCATGGATAGGCTGACCCACAGCTCCTAACAGAGAGGATGCATCAAACCAGAATAAACCAGTAAAGCACAGCTCTGGTGTAGCCAGTACTCAGTTTGCCATGAACCAAACAAAACACACACACACACACACACACACACACACAAACTGTCATTCCCGCAAACCACCGATGCTATAATAGTTGTTCAGTTCAGCTTGCATATGCGCGCTAAAAATGAGGCGGGAAAAGTGTATTTACT
The DNA here is from genome assembly GCF_017589495.1 of Alosa alosa. Lineage (NCBI taxonomy): Eukaryota > Metazoa > Chordata > Actinopteri > Clupeiformes > Clupeidae > Alosa > Alosa alosa. The sequence goes on from NC_063208.1 coordinate 2,714,814, forward strand.
GAAAATGAGAAATGCGGAATTTCAAATTTCTGTACAAAAACACTAAACATTTTAAAAGTGACATGTTTTATTGGTACTCTGCAGAGAATTCAACTGAGCTGGCCTTGAATATGTTTCGGCTCCGTTGAATCGGTGTTTTCCCTGGCCCGCCGGTACCCTCTGCCCGTACCTGCTGCTGCGCATCGCCTGTTCCAGTCTGCGCGCACTTATCGGGGTCACGGGGCGCGGCGCAGACAAGAGGCTTAAGCCGAGACAAGAGAGTTACGGGCGAAATAAAACCATCAAAGTTCACGTGTAATCCTGCCAGGTGCGGATAACGCTGCCGGTTTACTGACCGCGGGGAGACGCTCGCATTAGGTGAGGTCTGCATAGCCGGTATTATGCGCGCGGCCTCGGGGTCCGTGTGTGTTTCAGTGAAAAGCCTCAGTATCAGCAGAAATAATACCCAATAACACGGGTGCATCAGAGGATTCCCGTTCAAAATCCACTCCAAAGCGCTGTAGTAGTATATTCCAGAAATACCGCTGACCAAGGCGAGTTCAGTCCAACAAATATAAATAGATAATAAATTAAATGAAGTACCCAATGATATTAATTAATTAATATAGAAGTAAAATAACTTAAAGTAGTAAAAGAAAGTAAAAGAAAAACACACAGGCGCCTCATTTTTAGACTGGAAAAAAGGGGGGAGGTCTCATTTCCGTGTCTGTATTGAAGCCTGTTTTTTATACATATATTCGGTCTTATTGCTGGGATTTAATAATAACGCATAATCTGTTCTGCCAAAAATGTCCCAAAGCCGGGAGTATGCCTTCCATCCCACCGCGTGCTGGCCTCGCGCTCAGATTGGACACAGTGTGTGATTACGGGCCAAAGTCGAGCCGGCGGACAGCTCAGGGATGGAACGTCGCTGTCCGTGGTGCTGAAGCGCGCTCGCTTCATCAAGGACGGGCACAAGGACAGCGCGAAATCAGTGTCTTCCCCGGGCGGGATCTATTTGTCTGTATCAGTTCACTGCAGAAAAAGTATGGCTTCAGCAAAAAAGCAATTCTTTTTATCTGAAATGTACAATATTAAAAGACCTAGTGAAGATGTTAGGCCTTACTCAGTTAAATGTGCCATTGTGAGTGTGTCTCAGGTCGTGCATACAGGCTGAATGCATAGCCCAGGCCTGTTTGTTTAAACAAAGGTTTACTTTATAATTTACACTAAAAGACAATAAGGTCGTCTTGTTTTTATAAATGTGTGTGTTTGAGAAACGCTACATATATGGATATTGTGCACTAATGGATAATATAAAAAAACAGAAGAAATGTTCAGCACTGTCGCTGGCGAGATGAGCTTCGCCTTCTTGTTAAACATGACAATGAGGCGGATTATGTCTTTCCTAAAGCCATTAACGGAAAGGCCCGAGTAAACTGTGTCTTAAACAACTGCAGCGGTAGTTAAGGCCGCGGCCGGGCGCGTGAAAGCCCGAGCCCATTAGCGGGCTTTGAGGACGTGAGTGACCGCGCGAAGGACCCCGCGCGCTGATAACGGAGTCCTCGCTCGCGCTCAGGGGATTATTCCACATTTATTCCTGCATCTGGAGGAGATAAGGAGCGCGAGGCGATGTCTGCAAAATGGGAACTCTACAGAGACGCGCTGCAATCTTATTTCCAACGTCTCTGAAAAACAACAATTCTGTCCCAGATTAAATATTATTATTATTATTATTATTATTATTATTATTATTAATAATAATAATAATGTTTAACATTATACAAATATTACATAACATTAAATATAAATAAATAAGATAATTATTTTGTTATCAATAATTATAAAAAAAACCACAATATTAGTGGTAGAAATAGGATTTTCAAAATTTACTAATTACAGTTTCAAGAACGATTAAGGTCTACATAGACTAATACACAAAATGCAGTTGGCCTGAATTAAAACTGTCTCGGTAATTGTGAACAAGATGATAGGGTGAAAATATATTAAAGGCGCTTAATGTGATCTGACGGTGTTTTAGTAATCATACAGGAGCAGTGAGGGGAAGTGGAAAATGGATATGACGGGCTGATATAAAATACAGCATTTTATTATTGTGTGGAGACTCATGACTCCTTTTTAATGTTTTACTGAGAGGAACACAGAAAAAAGAGCGCAGGGCAGCTAATGAGCATGCGTGCGTAGCAGGCAGAGAATCTTTATAGAGAGAAAAACTGTTTCCTGTGAAAAACTGCATTGTAACCATAATTAAAAACAATTAGTTTAGGTGAGATTTGGCTTTTAAGTGCAATTACCACTGTGTGAATTGGATTCAGAATTTTAGATAATTATTTATTAATTAGACCTTTTATTCAGGCCGCTTCCCCCCGTAATGGCTTCCACACGGAGAGCGCAAACAGAGACAGAAGGTGACATCACAGGCCACATTCCATCTACCAGCACCGTCAGGCTTCCACCGGTGAGAGGGTCTCGGGCGTCTCTCCTGGGCGGATTAAGCGAAACTGAACGTCTTTACAGTCGGTCGCACCAAGTCTGAAATAAATTCTTGGACTTGTTAATAATTCCTAGTCACGCCTGACATACTTTTGATGTCGCAGAAAAATAAATAAATTATTTTGGATGTTTGAATCAGTTATTCTCTTCAGAAAGGCACAAGAAGTGACAACTTTGTTTCGTTTGACATGGCGCCCCCATGAGGCGAATGGCTTAAACTGCACACAATAGTTTTACCACGGCAAAGCCAAAACACATTACCGCGGGATGTTTGAAGAAATAGTGTGAATTAATAAACACACTGAAATAAAACATTGCTGGTCATTTTTCTCACGCGTTCGTTTGCGAACACCACCACTGTTTGATTGGAAAAGTCCATAGGAGTGTGCCGCTGTTACAACACTGATAAATAAATCGTCAATGATACGGAAACCGGGTAATATTTGTCTATATTATGAAGTTAGGAGCAACAAATAACCAATTGAAGTTGGGGCATGTTGTTACATATATGCACCATGATGGAGTCTAAACTCTCTAAAATTCTGATGTTTAAAGCAATACCTGGACTCGAGTAAACAAACATATCCCGACATTCTCGAACTTGCAGGAGAGAGCAGAGGAGGAGGCACGGGAGGATTTCAGAAGGGTTCGGTAGCCTATACTCACCAGGTCGGCGGCCGACACCAGCAGAAGGACGGCGCACCAGCGCGTAGCCTGCATCCTCCTGGAGCTCAAACTTCCTCTAATGTCCCTGCACCGGTCTGCGCTCGTGCTCGTCTTGAGGAACATAGATCC
>NC_063208.1:2728101-2730601 GCF_017589495.1 Alosa alosa
ACACAGAACATTTGTTTCACTCGAAGTTGACGAGATTTGAACAAAAGTGCCTTTTTATGTGGTTCAACTTTACCAGCACTTTCAGTTCCATTCAGCGGACATAATTATATTATTTCCAGGGTCTTCTTCCAGGAAAGTCTCCTTTACTGCGCCTTCCTTGGCAGACTAAATGGTCTAAATGCAGTAAGTACTTACTTTTATCTGTAAGATTATCAGTGAGTGCTCGAGTTAGGGGACTCGTTGTCCTCCCGGTGTCCGGACATAAGCGGAACTTCCCTGTCCGTCTCCGGAGCAGATAGCCACGCCCCTCCGCACGTTTGACATCTCTCTCCTTAATCAGATTCCTGTTTGATCATGATACCGCAGAGGTCACGGCAAAGTCACCGCCCGGGAGAGCCTACGGCAGCCCCAGCAATTGATTAACTGTGGCCTTGGGCTGAACTTCCTTCTCTTAGCGGGAGAGTTGGAAAGCGCGCGCAACGTGATTGTGATAATTACTGATTTGGTGCGGTGCTTCAGATCACGATCTGTGATGGTAATCACGAGAGCATTGTGTCCGGGTTGATTAGACGTGAGCAGGACACGGGAAAGATGAGCTTCCTGCTGGGAGGTTACGAGTGGTGGTGTGTGTGTGGTAGCCTTAAGGGCTCTTGGTCTACGTGTCCAACTTGTAATGTCGTGTGTGTGTGTGTGTGTGTGTGTGTGTGTGTGTGTTGTTTCCCATTAAGAAGGGAGGAGTGATGGAAGTGTCTCATAAAAGGCCTCCTCCCTTTCCCTCGAGAGCCAAACAACTTGTGTTCCCTTCAGTGGTGCAGCTCGCGACTTCCCGGTTAACCAGATGGATGGGTTCATGGTCACACACACATCCAGTCTTTAAAAAGCCAAACACAACCAGCAGGGGATTCATCTAACACACAAGAGGGTGTCTCGACTGGAATGATGAAAGCAATGACCAGAACCTGTCTTGCGCTGCAAGTCCCATTGTTGTCCTTTAGGGGCATCTAGTGGCGGTAAATAAAACAGCAAGCACCTGGGTAGCCTATCAGACCGCTCTGGGATATACTGATGGTGAGCTGGGCTCAGCTAGGCCGTGAGTGACACATCTGTGTTCTTATCTCTGAACACAGTAGTGCTCGGGTGCTTTAGAATATCTTTAAAGATATTCAACTCAGTAGTGGGTGCTTTAGAATATCTTTAAAGATATTCAACACAGCAGTGGGTGCTTTAGAATATGTTTAAAGATATTCAACACAGTAGCGGGTAGCGGGTGCTTTAGAATATCTTTAAAGATATTCAACTCAGTAGTGGGTGCTTTTAGGGCTGGGACGGTATGGATGTTTTCTTACCGTGGTCGGTAAACAAGAAATTATCGCAGTATCGCGCCCCCCCCATGGATTATGAATTTTGTGCCACCATCAGCCATCACAGCCAATTAAACTTTAGACAGCCGCTGCAACTTCAAAGACCACTGGATCAAATGCTTTAGACATGAAAGAAATAAGCAGTTTATCAACAAGGCTATCGCGATTTTAGAACTGTTACATTCATGACGCTTATGCTAATGTTACAACGGTAGGCTACCGCATGTTTTAACGGTTGCGGCAGGTTGTATCAAAGGTAAGTCCTAGGCTAGCCTAGACCTACATGTCGCTGTTAAGTTAGATTCTTAACAAACAACAACATATTTTTTTAATTCTTTCATGAACTAAAGATGTATGACTCCTTTCCATTAATTTCACAGCTTTCCGCGTTTAACAGCTTTATGTATATCGAGTTTGAGCGGAAGATAGAAAAGTGTTACGATTGTGCCAGTTCTCCCTAGTCTGGCATAGTAAACAAATGGAATGTTGGAACATTGCGCTCCCCAACACAAACGCGAAGGTCAGGTTTTGCTTCATCTTTGATGATAAGTTTTGAAGTTTTGTTTTTGAAAACAGAGGGTTAGCCTACTACGGAACTGTGGTTTCTAATTATCAATGTCATAAGATGGTTCATCACATTACACATCATGACATTACATAGGCCTACTCGTGCACACATGTGCAGGCCAATTAGCCTATAGGGGATTCGACTTCATGTAGGCTAGGCTAGCCACCTGCAGGCGTCTAAGCTGACAGCATAACGTGATTATCTCTGAGATTCTGCTACGTTTTAAACCGAATTGTTCATACAGTATGTCATGGTTGAAAGCGTCGAAGTCGAATCCCCAAATGTTTCACATGTTTTTTTTTTTTGCAGTGATGGCGGTGGCGAGCTCAGAACATGTTGTAGAATCGCGTGGTGGCGGTATTCCATTGGAACCATCAATGTGGAGAATACCATCATTCCCAGTAGCGTGCTTTTAGAATATGTTTAAAAGATATTCCAACACAGTAGCGGTGTGAGGTGCTTTAAGAATATCTTTAAAGATATTCAACTCAGTAGTGGGTGCTTTTAGGGCTGGGACGCTATCTTCCATAGTGTTGAAGGAGAGGCTGTGTTGTGGCTCTGTGGTGGTGTG
>NC_063208.1:2755601-2758101 GCF_017589495.1 Alosa alosa
CTGTTTTGGGGCCTTTTTATGCGTTGTTTGCTTTTGTTCCTTGTTTTGTTTGTGTAAAGCCACTGAGTTACCTCTGTGGCATGATTTTGCCTTGCCTAATACACTGTGTAATACACAAATATCTCTGCTTTCGTGTTGGGTCTCTCTGCTGCACATGAGTTGAATATCTCTGCTCGCGTTGGTCTCTCTGCTGCACATGACTTAAATATCTCTGCTTGCGTTGGTCTCTCTGCTGCACATGAGTCGAATATCTCTGCTTGCGTTGGTCTCTCTGCTGCATGTAGATTAGAATATCTCTGCTTAGCGTTGGTCTCTGCTGCACATAAGTAGAATATCTCTGCTTTCGTTGGGCTCTCTGCTGCACATGGTCGAATATCTCTGCTTGTGTTGGTCTCTGCTGCACATCAGCTGTTTTGTCCTCTCCGGTTCTCAAGAGGCTTGCTGAGCACAGAAATACTGTTTCCCATCGTTGTTTTACTCTTATTGCAACTGTTCATTTATTGTGCTGTTATTTTATGACGGCATGTTAAGTGGTGGACCTAACAGAAGACTGGTATCTGCCCCCTTCACTCTCTCAAATCTCTCACTGGGGACATATTGGAGTTTTCCACAGCCTGGCTGGCTGATGAGGGTTTCATATCCCAGCATGTATAGGGGTGTATGTGAGTGTGTTTACATGTGTGTGTGTGTGTGTGTGAGTGTAATGTGTGTTGTGTGTATGTATGTGTGTGTTAATGTATGAAGTGTGTGAGTGTGTGTGAAGTGTGTGAAAAGTGTGTGAGTGTGTGTGTGTGTGTATTTGAGTGTGTGTATGTGTTTGTGTGTGTGTGAGAGAGTGTGAGAGAGTGTGTGTGTGTGTGTGTGTGTGGGTGTGTGTGTATTTGAGTGTGTGTATGTGTTTGTGTGTGTGTGAGAGAGTGTGTGTGTGTGTGTGTGTGTGTGAGAGAGTGTGTGTGAGTGTGTGTGTGTGTGTGTGTGTGTGTGTGTGTGTGTGTGTGTTTACCCCTGATCCTGTGCGGCCGGCTGCACTCACACACACCATTAGCCTCCTCCCCTGCTGCTCCCAGACCCTAACAGCACCACGGCGCCATCACACGGCTCCAGTTTCCGCCATTAGCGTCTCTTGTGCCTTTAAAGGGACGCCTCTTACTGAACCCTCAGAGCAGCAGATGACTAATGATAGCTAAGCAGCTTCGCCCCAGATCAGACCAAGCCTTTCTGGGGCCATTTACTACAAGTCTCCCAGGGCTATTAGAGCTGTGGTGTGTGTGTGGGTGTGTGTGTGGGTGTGGGTGTGGAGTGAAGTAGACCTGTGGTCTCCATCCTAGGACTTACTCAGAGCTCTGACCACAAAGAAACAGCATAATGAGGTAGTTTGTAAAACTGCAACATAGTGGTTAGCTAGGGGTTTAATAGCAGTAGGTTTGATAGGAGCAGGTTTGTTAGGTGGACGTTTGTTAGCACTAGGTTTGTTAGCAGTAGGTTTGTTAATGGCAGGCTTGTTAGGTGGACGTTTGCTAGCAGTAGGTTTGTTAGCAGTAGGTTTGTTAGCAGTAGGTTTGTTAGCTGGATGTTTGTTAGCAGTAGGTTTGTTAGCAGTAGGTTTGTTAGCAGCATGTTTGTTAGGTGGAAGTTTGTTAGCAGTAGGTTTGTTAGCAGCAGGTTTGTTAGCAGTAGGTTTGTTATCTAGAGGTTTGTTAGCTGGAGGTTTCTTAGCTGGTAGTCTACTGCTTTGTTGACCAGGTCAGATTCAGTTTTTGTTGCTGGTTTCAGTTTTGGTAAGGTTTCAGGTATGGTAAGATGTTTGTGACCAAACAACATCAGTATTAATCCAGACTGTAGTTGTGTTAGGTGTGTGTACAATCTGAAGTGTTTGTAGGTCTACCTGCCAGTCCACTGGTGTCTTGTGTGTGTAGTGTGTGTAGTGTCTGTTGAGTCTACAGGTGTATCTGTGTGTGTAGTGTGTGTGTAGGCCTACCTGCTAGTCCACAGGTGTGTGTAGTGTGTGATGTGTGTGTTCTGATGTGTTGGTGTGTTGGTGATGTGTTGGTGTAGTGATGTGTGGTAGTGTGGTGTGATGCCTGTATTGCTGTGGTGTGGTGTGGGCCTACTTGCTAGTCCACAGGTGTGTGTAGTGTGTGTGGTGTGTGTGTGTAGTGTGTGTGTGTGTAATGTGTGTGTGTAGTGTGTGTACAGGCCTACCTGCTAGTCCACAGGTGTGTGTGCACTCAGACCAGGGGGACCATTCGGACAGCTGGCAGTTGACGGGACACTCGACCACACAGGAGATGTTCATCTGCCATTTCTTCTCCATGCCCAGCTGACAAACACACACACACACATGAACGCCGGAGGAACACACACACTTACGCCGAGAGGAACTCACCGCACCTCCTCCTCCTCCGCCTACCTCCCTCCGACATGATGGGGGACCTACCCTCCTCCACATGACTTGGGGACCCTACCTCCTCACAGGGTCAAGGGCGTCTTGATCACCGGA